>NW_007786909.1:0-2579 GCF_000696425.1 Galeopterus variegatus
GCAAACTTTTTTCTATAAAGGTCCAGCTAGTAAATATTTTAGGCTTTGTGGCCCATATGGTCTCAGTTGCAACTATTCAGCTCTACTATTATAGTGGAAGGCAGCCATAGACAATACTTAAATTAATGATTGTGGCTCTGTTACAATAAAACTTTATTTACAAAAACAGGTGGTGGGCTGGATTTGACCCATGGGCCATTCTTTGCCCACCCCTGCTCTAGGGGACTGGGAGGCAGGCAGATAAGTTTACATCTCCAGAATTATGTTACTTCTCAGCTGTTCGTCTTGCTGTCCTCAACATGGACTAAGGTTAGTCCTTACCTGGGGTCAATTTGGCTGTGAGACTAACCTCAGGTTGCCCCCATGTCAGAAAATCTGTAAGGAGATTTCACCAGCAGCCCTGGGTTCCTGAATATATGGTTTAGACTTGGATTTATGTGACAGTCTTAGACCCACTCTAGAATGGACCTGAAATTCTTCAAGGTCAGATGGCCTGAATGCAGACTAACTCCACACACATTATGGAACCAAGGATGATATTTCAGCACTTCCTAACCTTTTCTGGTTAAGAGCAGTTTCATTGCTCTGCTTGTATTTTACCACTCTCTTAATGGGACTGAAGCCTGCTTCTCGTTTTCTTGCCATCAGCTAGCTGTAGGGCCTTAAATGTTGTGTTTCTCTTACCTACCATTCCAGATTCCCTTTCCATACCTCTGAATAATACTCTTCTATATAGCTTAATGGCCCATAAAAAGCTCTGTTCCAGTGTAATTAGTTTTATGATTTATGTTATTTCATGTTACTTATTTTTAATTTATGTTATTTCATGTTTAAAAGTAGTTTCACACACATTTATACATTTTTCAATTATGTAAGTACTTTATCTCTTCTTTGTACTTTTACTCAATTCACTACCAAAAGGATTTAAAGTACCTTTGGGCAAAAATATAAAAATTCATAGTGAACAAATATTTTGACTGCTTATTATGTGCCAGACACATAACAGAATGAAAGACAAAATTTTTAATAAAAGGGGAAAAAGAAAAATTTGATTTTGTAAGCAAAACCAAACCAAACTAACAAATACAAGACCCAATTATGCTGCATAAAGGTAAAACTTTGAAGCTTTGCTCTGAGCCAAGATAGAAGAAAAACTTGTATAGATTTTGCAGTTCTCTTGGTCAAGTAAAAGGAATCACATCAGCTGATCAAGAAATTTTTTCTGACCTGCACTTTAAATTTTTTCCCTTTTAATATGTCATATTAGTCAGGGTTCTCTAGAGAAACAGAACCAATGCTATACATACACACATACACACACACACACACACACACACACACAGAGAAAGGGAGAGAGAGAAAGAAATTTGCTCATATGATTATGGAGGTAGACATGTCCCACAATCTACCATCTGTAAGCTGGACTATACATACACACATACACACACACACACACACACACACACAGAGAAAGGGAGAGAGAGATAGAAATTTGCTCATATGATTATGGAGGTAGACATGTCCCACAATCTACCATCTGTAAGCTGGAGACCCAGGAAAGCTGGTATTTTAATTCGGTCTGAGTCCAAAGACCCAAGAACCAGGAGAGCCAGTGGTGTAAGTCCTGGTCTGAGTTCAAAGTCCAAGGAGTGCCAATGTCCCAGGCCAGGAGAAAATCAATGTCCTAGCTTAAATAGAGAGAATGAATTCACCCTTTCTTTGTTTTTGTTTGTTTGTTTGTTTTTGTTTTTTTAATTTAATTCAATTTCTTTTTAATTAATTTTTTATTTTTTATTATACATACACGAGTACAACGTTGATTTTCAAAAATTGTATAGAATGTGTGGTGGTTAGATCAGTATAGTTAGGCTTGTGTATTGTAATCACCCTTCCTTTGGCTTTCTGTTCTATCTGAGCCCTCAATGAATTGAATAATGCCTACCACATTGGTGAGGACAATCGTCTTCACTTAGTCTACTGACTCAAATGCTAATCTTTTTCAGAAACACCTTCACAGACACATCAAGAAATAATGTTTTGCCAGCTATCTGGGCATTTCTTAGCCCAGCCAAGTTGATTCATAAAATTAACCATCACAAATATCATGTCTTTGAAGATTAAAGACCTTATTTATTATTTCTTTGGTATTTTCCAATACTATCCAGTACTTGATATAGACTGAATAATCAATGTTTAACTAAAGACCAGTCAACATTAGTATTTGATTAACCTAATTTTTATTCTAAATACAACAGGGGACATAGGCTATAATACCACCCTCAATTCTGACAGCAGTTACAATTTGGGGAGTTCCCAAGACCACCCTCAATTTTAATAATTCATTAGAAGAGCTTGAAGAATTCAATGAAGGCTTTTATACTCATAGTTACAGTTGACTACAGGAAAGGATACAAATTAAAATCATCATGGGGGGAGTGCCATGGGCCTCAACCACACCCCCCTCCCCCCTCCTCCTCCCGTGCTATTTCCCTCTCCCTTCCCTATTCCCCCTCCCCCAAAACAGCTTCACAACATCTTAGAATGTAAAAAATAATAATATTAATAAACAAATTTTAAAA
>NW_007786910.1:0-763 GCF_000696425.1 Galeopterus variegatus
ATAAAACAACTCCAACAAAAATGTAAATTATAAAGTGGCAATTCAGAGATGTTAAAAAAACCCTAAAGTTAATAGATATGTGACTAAATGCTCAAAATCATTTGTAATTAGGTAAATAAATATGGAAAATAAAAAATGAAATGGAATGAGAAGTAGTGGATGGGAAACAATGGAAATCTGTACACTGGGGGCGATGCGAGGACACTAAGCACCTCACATGCTCCTGGTGGTAGAATAAACTGAGACAGCTACTTTCAGAGCCATTTGGCATCATGCAGTCAAATTTATGGTGGGCATACTATTTTCTTCAATTCCACATCTGTGTCTATTTCCCACAGAAATTCTACACAGATTCATAAGGGGGTGAGCAAGAGGATGTTTATTGCTGCAATTTTCATGTGGCACAGCATTGGAGGCCACGTCTTCGCTCATTCCTCAGAGAATAAACAGGTAAACTGTTGGAAACGATCAACACAGACTACTTTGCAGCAATAGGAACAACATATAAAAAGTAATCATAACTTTATGGATGACTCAAAAACATGATTAATGAAAACTGATGAACAATGTAATATATGCAGAAGTACACGTATACAAAACAACTAATTCATAACACAGCAACTCATCTCTGTCCTCATTTAAAAACAAAGATAGCATCAAATGTATTACAATGATTTTCTATAGAGGGTGTAAGAGAATTGAGGGGAACTGTAGTGAGGCACGTGTATAAAACAAAGGAAAAAGAGAAAGGAAGGGAAGGAAG
>NW_007786910.1:1448-2579 GCF_000696425.1 Galeopterus variegatus
TCCGTTTATTAGCACACAAGCACTTGCTTTTAAAGGCAAATGGGAAAGGCAGGCTTTTTACATCCTCCAATCAGCTTAAGGGTTCTGTCTCAATACCTAGCTATTGCAGTCACGCAGTGTTCACCAGTGCGGCCAATAAGGGCTAAGGCAAGGTTCCCACAGACACTCCCACCCTACTTCCTCCCAGCGCGGTCTTAGGCTGCCATGTTAATCCACTTGTAATGTCACTTAGGGTGGTGTTAGTTTTTAAGGCCTGACAAGTTGCTAGTATTGTCAAGAGGAGATTCTCTTTCTACAAACAGACATACTTGCTGCATAAAATAAGAGCATTTTTCTCAAACCAGTTTAAGGCTTATCTGTCATATCCTTAGATCATTTGTTAAACTGCTGTCTACTTACTTGGAACTGCTTATAATGTTATTATAACAAAAAGACAGATAGGTTTGCTTAAAATTAAGATTGTGCTTCCTTTGTCTGTGATTATTCACATTTTTTTTTGTTCTAAATAAATACTTATATCTAAGATGCAATGCACATGTAAATTATCTACACACTGAATGACAGTAGTTAGCTGAAATCTGGCAATAATACATCAGTAAAATGCATAATTAAACGTCATTGTAGACGTATGTAAATTAATTTTTTTTTTTAACAGAGAAACATGAACTATTATTTGATAGAGAAATCTGTATGTGTGTTAGGAATTAAATTCTTGGAGTGTGATTATTCCGTATATGTGTTTGTGGGGGGTATTCATTCATTAATTTATTTATTTATAACTTTTTTCTTCTGAACAAATATAATTCTTGTATGATGTAATATACAACAATATGAATCATCCTTGTGAATCATATTGTGTTCGTCCAAGTGGCGATATTTGAAATAAATACACTTAAGTTACTTCAACACACATACCTATGAATTTTCAATGAGAAAATGAGAATAGACATCACCATAGGTAAGCAATTATTCTCATTCTCTTAAGAGATTCACATGATTAAATTCATGTAATTAAAAATACAGAAGACCTTTATTAAAAATAACAGCTTTAAAATTTATTAAGTATTCTTTTAAGAGATTCACATGACTCTGAATCCAGAGAATGCCTTTCTAGTGAGATTTACATGGATG
>NW_007786911.1:0-2579 GCF_000696425.1 Galeopterus variegatus
CATTACAAAGATGGAGCTGTGATCTACTCTGTGTGAAGTAAGGAGCCAAGGGTGAGAAGTTGCGAAAGGTGGTCAGGAGCCTGTAAGAAAAGGGATGAGGAAGTTGAAGATGAGGAGGTCCAGAGCAGAGGCATGTGGAGGGAAATATGGGAGTGGGCATCAAGTATGAAGATTTCTGTGTGCCACCCACAAATCGCCCACCTCTGAAAAGGCACTGGAAAGCTAATGAGACAGATTTGGCCAGGAAGGGCATTCATCTATTTGTGGCCATGGCTCAAACACCTCCCAACACTGCTGAGTTGGGGATCAGATTTCAACATGAGCTTTGGGGGTAGGGGGAGCAATGCATCCAAACTATATTAATTATTATTAACTAAAATCCATACTTTATTTATATTTCCTTAGTTTTATTCTAAATTTTATTTTTTCCCCCAGGTCTCATCCAGTGTACCACATTTCATTTAGTCATCATGATTCCTTGGTCAGGTATTATGCAGAATGTTCCTCAACTGGTATTCATCTGAAGTTTTCCAGCACCTTTTGCTGAAAATAATCTCCTTTCTCCACTGATTTACCTTTATTTTTTTCTTAAAGATCTGTTGACTGTATTTGTGTGGGTCTAATTCTGCATGTTCTATTTTGTTTTGTTGCTCTGTATTTCTATCCTTTGGCCGATACCACATTGTCTTGATTACTGTAATTTTGTAGTAAGTCTTAACATTGGGTACTGTGGAGAAATTGAATTTTTCAAATTTGTTATCCTTCTTCAGTCTGGCTTTGGCGATTTTAGGCTTTTGTCTTCCAGTATAAACTTTAGAATTAATATATACAAAATAGGTTGTTGAGAATATGATTAGGATTGCTTTGAATCTATAGATCAAATTGAAAAGAAATGATATCTTACCAATAGTGAGTCTCCCAATCCATGAAAACCGATGATCTCTCCAATTCTTTAGTTCTTTGATTTCTTTAATCAGAATTTTGTAGTTTTCTTTATAGATGAATTATATGTACATAGTTAGATTTGTAACTATTTCATTTTCTTTCAGCATTAAAGTAAACGGTATTTTTTAAAATTTAAAATTTCAATTTTTTCTTGCTGGTATATAGGAAAACAATTAATGTTCATATATTAACATTTTATCCTGTGGCCTTGCTGTAATCACTTATTAGTTCTAGGAGATTTTTGTTTATTCTTTGTAGACAATCATCTCATCTGCAAATAAAGACAGGTTTCTTTCTTTCCAATTGCATATTTTCATTTTCTTTCATTCTCTTATTATAATAGCTAGGACTTCCAATATGACATTTAGTAAAAGTAGTGACAGAGAACATCCTTTCCTAGTTTCCATTCTTGGGAAAAAGTGTCCAGTTTCTCACCTGTGTTAGTCAGGGTTCTGCAGAGAGATAGAACCAATAGGCCATGTATAGAGATATATGAGAGGGGATTTCTTAGGGGAATTGGCTCATGTGATTATGAAGGCTAAGAAATCTCACAATAGTCCATTTGCAAGCCAGAGACCCTGGGATGCCCTTTGCATGGCTCATTCCAAATCCAAGAGCCTCAGAACCAGGAAAGTTGATGGTGTGATCCTCATTCCAAGGCCAAAGGCCTGAGAGCCTGGGAATGCTGCTGGTTTAAGTCCTGAAACCCAAAGGTGGAAGAGACTGGAGTTCCAATGTCTATAAACAGGAGAGAAAAGTGAACCCCAGCTCCAGTGGATAGAGAGAAAGATGTTTGTCTTTTTCTTTGTTTTTGTTCTCTCTGGGCCCCCAGCAGAACGGATGGTGCCTGTTCATACTGGAGATGTATCTTTCCCACCCATCTACTCAGGCTTATATGCTAATCTTCTCTGGAAACACCCTCACAGACACACTCCCAAATAACGCTTTACTAGGTCTAGGTATTTCTTAATCTAACCAAGTTGACACCTAAAATTCCCATCTACTCAGGCTTATATGCTAATCTTCTCTGGAAACACCCTCACAGACACACCCCCAAATAACGCTTTACTAGGTCTAGGTATTTCTTAATCTAACCAAGTTGACACCTAAAATTAACCATCACAGTCACCATTAAATGTGATGTCATCCATAGGCTTCTTTTTTTTTTTTTTTAATAGATGTTCTTTATTAAGTTGAGGAAATTCCCCTCTAGTTTCAGTTTACTGAGAAGTTTTACATCATGAATGGATGTTATATTTTGTTATACGCTTTTTTAGTAAAAAAAGCATAATTGATGTAGTCCTATTATTTTTCTTTTTTATTTTATTGGTGAGATGAACTACAGTGATTGATTTGTGAATGTTGGACCAGCCTTACATACTTGAAATAAATCCCACTTAGTCATATTGTGTTATTTTCTTATACTTGCTGAATTATGGCAATATTCTGCTAAGGATTTTTAAGGGATATTCATGAGGCATATTGGTTTGTAGTTTTCATTTTTTGTACTATGTTTGTCTTGTTTGGGTATCAGGGTAATGTTAGTTTCATAAAATTATTTGGGAAATGTTTCCTCCTTTTTTATTTTCTGGAAAAGATTGTATAGAATTGGTGTTAATTCTTCATCAGACCTT
>NW_007786912.1:0-231 GCF_000696425.1 Galeopterus variegatus
AAAAAATTCCAGGACCTCTTTATAGCAATAATGGCCTACCGAAAAGAAATCAACAAAACAATCCCATTTACAATAGCATCAAAAAGCATAGAGTAAATTTAACCAAGAAGGTGAAAGATCTGCACACTGAAAACTGTAAAATATTGATGAAAGAAATTGGAGAAAATACAATTAAATGGAAAGATATCCTGTGTTCAAGGATTGAAAAAATTAATATTGTTAAAATGTCCA
>NW_007786912.1:2022-2579 GCF_000696425.1 Galeopterus variegatus
ATTAAATGGAAAGATATCCTGTGTTCAAGGATTGAAAAAATTAATATTGTTAAAATGTCCATACTACCCAAAGCGATATACAGATTCAATGCAATACCTACCGAAATTCCAATGGCAATTTTCACAGAAATAGGAAAAATAATTCTAAAATATATCTAGAATCACAAAAGACACCAAATAGCCAAAGCAATACTGAGAAAGAAAAAGAAAGGTAGTGGCATCACACTACCTGAACTCTAATTATACTACAAAAATATAGTAATCAAAACAGTATGTATGGTACTGGCATTGAAAACAGACACATTGGCCCATGGTACAGAATAGAGAGCCCAGAATAGAGAGTTCACACATTTATAGTCAACCAAAAAGGTGCCAAGAACACACAATGAAGAGAGGATAATCTCTTCATTAAATTGAAGAAAACTTGCTGGGAAAACTGGATATCCACATGCAAAAGAATGAAATTGGACCATTATCTTACACCATACAAAAAATCAACTCAAAATGCATTAAAGACCTAAATGTAAGACCTGAAACCATAAAACTCCTAGAAGAAA
>NW_007786913.1:0-2579 GCF_000696425.1 Galeopterus variegatus
ATGTAGTGATTTGAATTATCGGGATCTTTTCATCTTGATTATCTTTCTTAAATTATATCTCCGCTTACTGCTTAGAATTCAGTTATTCTTTCTGTATTTTTACCTGGGAACTTATGCATTACTTACGCTTAATTTCTGTTATTTGTCCTCATCCTCCCTCCAGATTTCTCTCACAGTTTTCATTTCTTTGTTCTTTTTTCTTCATCACGGATGAGCTTCTCAGGTTTGTTCTGCATGTCAGGATTCTGTCAAGTATAACTAGCAGAAGCTGCTACATCTAGTGCAGAGGCCCTGTCCTTAGACTCGTTTCTCTTATGTTAGCAAGATGGCCTCGTGGTCCAGAAGAGAATTCCTCTTACTGTATGTCACCTGCAGTGAGTGACGTCTTCTCAGAAGCCCCCAGAAGACTTTCCCTCACGCACCAGGTTACGTGCCCTCCTGTAAACCAATCACAGTAAGACAAATGAGATGACCATTGCTAGGGATTTTCCCCTCACATGGGCATAGGGCTCCTTCCTTGAAGTATCCATACTTGAGCAGAAGATAGTTTCTATTTGCAAAGAGCATGGTTTCTATTTGCTCTAGCAGTGTCTGCTGCCTTGTCCTTGCTATTTTTTTGCCGTGTTGGTAATTCCATTTACTTATCTGTTTTGCTATTGGACATTTAATTTCCTTGCAATTGTTGCTTAAAGCACCCTGCTCTGTTTTGTCTCTGCTATTGGTCTTTGCTGCTCACTCTGTTGTTTTTAATCATCGAAAACTCTTGTCCTTTCATCTTAACCTGGTCTTTTGCAGGTTTCTGTTCCTGTTCAGTAAGGCTACATCTTTTTGTACCTTTAAGGATGCCAAACTCTGTTTTCTAAAATTCCCAAAATGATTGGCTGCAGGAAGTTTTTCTGAGCCTTCAGGATGACGTGTTCTCTTCCTCATTTTGCTACATATATAGCTACATATAATATTTATATATAGCATTATATACATTCATATTTTTCACCTTTGAGTGAGCCGCCATCTTTCTGGTCTTTGGTATTTTGTAGAAGATATGATGTGCAGCTGTCATTTTCCATTGGTTATTGCCCACTTGGAAATTATTTGAATCCTGTTTTTCAGGCCTATTGCTGGAAAATGCCACTTAATTTCTCAGTCTTTGTGTAATTTACAATTTGGATATTTTCAAGTAAAACTTTATTTTTTTTTTCCCTTTTGTCTTTTTTACTGACCGGTAACGGGATCGCAACCCTCAGCCGCCATCTTTCTGGTCTTTGGTATTTTGTAGAAGATATGATGTGCAGCTGTCATTTTCCATTGGTTATTGCCCACTTGGAAATTATTTGAATCCTGTTTTTCAGGCCTATTGCTGGAAAGTAGGTCGATGCGTATAGGGCAAGGCCTGTGCCCAGGGTTTAGCCTACATCCATCTAATGCTGCTCTCCCATGATGAGGTGGGATCTTCTTCCCACTGTCTGGTTTTCTGGTACTCACAGATTGTAAGAAGGGCTACAACTCCAGCAAGCGCTGTTATGATGAATCTTTTCACTGACCTAACTCTTTTTTAATAGGGTCCATATTTTCTTGCATCTATGATAAAACTGCTGTTCTCCTCTCTTCCTTATACATCCAGGCAGGGTTTGAGAGCAGGGATGGGAGTACTACATGGCCTGCCTTACCAATCAGTGTGCATAATACATAGGGGTGGTGATGTTTTTTAATTTTTGTTTTTGGCCACAGACCCTCATTCTCTGGAGCCAGGGGGTGGGCAGCTAAGTGGGGCAAAATTTCTCCCTCCTGCTTTTCAGTCAGCTGGAGCTCCTTATTAGTCACCCAAAGTGTAGCTATGACACCCACAGTTGTTCTCATTGCAAGTTCTGCTTCCTGCAAATCACACTTGGAGTCGAGCCTAAGGTGTCTCTCAGGCTTAGACTTTAGCAAGAAGTAGGGAAAGTCTGCACCTAGGAATGATAGCTAAAAGTTCACACTCTTCTGATAATGGGTTTTTGCTTGGTATTGTTGAGTTTAGAGTATTTTTGCCAGTAACCTTGCCTACACTTCACAGCATCCCTAAAAAGTGTAATTACAAAAGACCATCAGCAATGCTGTGATGTCAGCTCTGGGAGGGGCTGACCAACAAGCCTTTCCGTATTTCTTATCACTTGGTAAATCGCTTTTTAAACAGCGAGCTTAATGCTCTTTTCCTTCACCATTAGGACTTAGAATAAGACTATACATATGAGCAAGAATGCATTTTTGATATAATGTAGTTTGAAAGTTGTCTTCACTCATAAGTACCTAGAGGACCAGTCTTTGCTTCAACTGGCAGTTCTGTCAAGGCGGTGACTGACTTTCTAACTGAATTCACAGCATCACTGGCACATGAGGATCTGGATATAGGAGGCCTACTATGGTGCAACTGTGCCAATCAGTTGCTGAGGAATTCCGCCCAGGATGGCCAAACCATTGGGAACAGATACATTTATACAGAAGTGCTTCCTGAAGTCACACTGGGGCTTCCAGAGAGGTTTAAAAACTTCATCTGCTAGAGGCCAACTTTATTTCAACACTCTCTAGCATGGCACAGAAAT
>NW_007786914.1:0-2579 GCF_000696425.1 Galeopterus variegatus
AGGAGAAAGGCCAGCATGGACACTCAGGAGGCAGTAGAGCAAAATGGGTGAATTCCAAAATAAGAAAATGTATCAGTCAGGATTGGCTAAGTTAAGATGCTGTAACAACCAACCTCATGATGTACAATAGTAATTTATGGCTCATCGTACAAGCCCAGTGCAGGTCAATGGGGAGAAAGGTGTGTTCTGTTGCATTTCAGAATGTTCTGTAACCATTCTACACATTTTACGAGGCTACCATCTCAACACCATGTTCAGGGGTTTTGCTGAAAGAACGGAAGAATAATGTCTTATACTGGCAATTAAATGCTTCAGTTGGGAAGACACAGATGCATCGTTTCCATCCACCATCCACTGGCTAAAACAATTCACGTAGCCAGCCCCCCAAACACAGAGGCCAAGGAAGTGGAACCCTCCCATGTGCTCAGAAGGAGGAAAAAGGGGAACATTAGAAGTGTTTCCCTGCACCCTGAATCAGGAAGGGCTTGCAGCCCCTCTGCTCAGCATGGACCAACCCTACAAGTCCCGAAAGGCATCTCACTGTGTGTTGAGCGTTCCTAGATGGTCCTGCTGGGTCGTGGGCACCCGACTCCATTCTGAGGCAGGAGGCCAGCACTGAGACCACCAGCCCTTCCCACAAGCCCCCTGCCGTCCTCAGAGAGCCCCAGAATGTGGAGCTCCCACCTCACCCTCAGTCACTCCTGGGCCACACACCCTGGGCCTTTCCTGAACTCTGTCCACATAACTCAGTTTTCAAGAAGAGGAAGCAATTAAGGAGCACCTGCTGTATGGCTGCGTTTTAGCTGTTCCTCCTGGAGAGGGTTCAGTGGGGACAGGCTGCAGGACAGCCTGAGAAAGCCCAAGGCTAGACACAGAGCAAGCCCCCGAAAAACAGCACAGAAACGAAGTAGAGACAGAAGCGGGCGTTTAGTCTCCAAACAACCTTGCAGAGCTATGAATGATGTTGGGGGATGACAGTGGTGGTGACACTGTGCCAGAGTTTACATTCAGTTTCATTGTCACAATAGTCCTGCGAGGTAGATTTTATTATCTCCTCATGCAGACTTTAACAATCGTCTTCCAGGCAAGACCAGAGCACTTCTATCTGGTCTTTTAGCAAGAACCCCCTCTGAACAATATTTTAACCCAAAGGCATCTCTTTTGCAGTAACACATCAGATACATGATAGGCGCCTAGATGGGCAGGCAAGTTAGGGACCTTGTGACATCTTTTGGATACATCCAGAAGCTTCCAGCCTCCCCTTCCTGCCCACCAATCAGTGCTCCTCTCTGAAGAAAGGACGGGACAGGCAGGCTGAAGGCAACAGCGGCGTCATCATTAGGTCCGCGGACTCACGCATCAGGAAGTCCTGCAGTTAAGTCCCAGCTTACACTGTGTGACTTTGGTTCTCTTGATTGATGCTTTCTGAGTCTCAGATTCTTCATCTGTCAAATGGGAATGAAATCTACTTAAAACAGGATAACCATATAATGCACGGAGCGAAATGACATGAACAAAGAGAGTGCCCAGACCCTCTTCCTACAGCGGAGCCCTGCACCAATTTTACTGAGCCCCTGTTCCAGCTGGAGAGAGATGCTCCCTGGATTAATGTGTCTGATGATAAAAAGAGGTGCCAATGACATGACTTTTTCTACCATTGATTAGTTCCGTGTTGCTGGAAACTAGGTCTGTCAAAAAGATAAACTGACACCACATCATTTCCACGTGGCGTTGGCAAATTCCATTCGGCCTCCTTTCTGCTCTCCCACTAAATACAAAATCCTACCCAACCCCTCTGGGGCACAGCAATTTACCACCTGAACCCCAGGACAGAGGCTGCCAGCACCCATATTTCAGACTTTTCCTGTGTGCCAAGCCTTAATACTTCTGTCCCTGGCTCAGCTTCTTTCCCTCCCACAAATATACTTGGGGCTATTTTGGAAAGATTTTGCCACAACAGCCTCTGAGTGCTAATGAATGTGACTTCAGAAGAGAATATTCCATTAGTAAGTAAGAAAAAAAAAGACAAATCACCTTGAAATTTAATAAGCCATACTGGACCTTTATCTCCTAACAATGTCCTATCTGTTCAAGTATAATTCTACCCAATTCCCAAATTCAAAATTAAAGCTGTTTTTGATCTTATGCTTAATTCAACAAATACATCTTGAGAACCTACCATGTTCCAGGCATTGCACTGCGTGATGCTGAGAATACAGGGGGTAAAGGTCATGACCTCTGCTCTTCGGGGGGGGGGTTTATATTTCAGAGGACAGCACAAATAATGAAATATGGCCAAGGAAGGACAAGAAACACAGATCCACGGGAGAGTGAAGGAAGCCTTCCTGGGAGGAAAGCAGCAGCTAGGAAAGGCCTTGAAGGATAATAATAGATGGCGTCCCACAGCCCGGGTTCAAATCCCATCTCTGCTGTTCACCAGCTGCGTGACCAAGACAAGTTACTTTACTTTTCTGTGCCTCCTTTTCCTTATTTGTACAATGGGGACAAAAAAATAGCCCCAAGACCATTGGGTGTTGTGATGATTAATTGAATTAGTACATGTATAGGGCCTACCCCAT
>NW_007786915.1:0-2578 GCF_000696425.1 Galeopterus variegatus
GGCCACCAGCCTTTCCCTTATGAGAAACCTCATGGTTTCTGAGAAATAGAAACTTATCTTCCACACCAGCACCAAACCCCTCCCTGATTATGTCAGCCTTCCTTACCGTCTATATAAGCTTTCCCACCCCGATGCCTGGTGCTGTCCTCCAATCTGAGTGCAGCCCGGCGGATTCTTTTCCTTTAATAAAGCTTGATCGGTACCCAGCGTTTCAGCTCACTTTCTTTAAAAACTGGAAGCAATATTACAATAAATATGACAATGGGTTGAGATCACTTCTATATAAAAAGTTCATACAAATAATTAAGGTTTGTATGAGCTTTTTTTACCCTAATCAGCAATTCACAAAGGAAGAAATAGGAATATTTAATGGACTTGGAAATCAAGAATATGGGAACATGATCCCTTTTTTTTTCTTCCTACCAAATTAGCAGAGATTAAATAAATGAGAGTTGTGTGAGTGGGGCAGGCTGAAGCAGTGAGACAGGCCATCTCAGCATTAATGCTGTAAGTTAAATTGTGAGTCTGGCAGTTAGGCAATATTTTATATAGGTCATTACAATTTTTATATTCTTCATCTTGAACTTCTACCTTAGGGACTTTATTCTAAAAGAATGGACACAAATGTGAAAAGATCGCTGTGCCCAAAGGCATTCCTTGCAGCCGTTATTTATAACACAGCATTGGAAACAACATAATACACAATGGCAAATGGTAGACCAATTATGGCATATCTGTGGCTGTCATATAGTCATTTATTTTTACACGGAGAAACGCTTAAACTATAATTTTAGGTGAAAGCATGTTATTTTTTCTGTTTGTCCCGTCACCCTTCTATGACCCCTGGTTGTGCCAACCATACATGGCCTTGGTTTTGCCAATATCGGAAACCAAATTTTACCCCAATCTAATCACTCCATTTCAATTTAGGTGATCTGTAGCAGGCCAATTTATACACTTGTCTACCCGATCTTGCATCTCACTCAGATCTCCAACCACTCCATCTAGAATGGATGGCATTCACTGTCTCCAGGAAACCTGCTGAAATCAGTGTCAGAAGAACACATTTCAGATGAAATAATTTATAAACTTAGAATTGCAAGATAAGCTGAAAAATCTATGAAAAATAAAAAGAGTGATGCTGTAATGGTCAATGTAGATGGAAGAGAACAGCGCCCTGCACGGAGTTTACAAAGAGGAGAGCTGAGAATTCACTTTTTAGTGTATCCAGTTCTCTGCTCTGAATGTAACAGGCACTCTAAATCTATTGTTAATGACTGTTTTAAGTTAGTTTTGTCTTACTGTACGTAAATAAAGTATTTGAAGGCTAAACTGCTAACTTGTGTAGAAACTGTTTATATCAAAAATGTATTTACTTTCTTCCTAAAAGTGATTCTTGAGAGAAGGGGAATGGGACTGGGAGAGGATAACAAAAGACAGTTATTCTTTCATTTATGCAAATACTTCACTTTTATATGATCATTTTGTATTATTTTTGACATCTTTCACAATTGACATGTATTCATTTTATTAAAAGTAAATACATAAAAGCATATTACTATGTTTCACATAATCTTTCATTGTTCTTAATTATACTGGCATGGGAGGAATGTATATGTGTACCTTGTCTATATATTATTCATATTCAAACCCAAGATAAGAAATAGCTACTCAAAGCAAACCCAACATGAAAGTAATGCTGTTAATGGTGGTGACAGCAGTTATAACAGCAGTAATAATAGCAGTAGAAGCAGTGTCCGTAGCTAAAGTGCCTTACCTATGTCTGTTCAGCCTTCGTGGTTTTTAAATGACCTCCTGTTACCTCCTGTGTCCTCTCAAACAGCACTGTGAAGCCATTGTGAAGTCATTCCCATTTAACTAAAGAAGATAGTGAGGCTCAAAGTATTTGCCTAACAAATGGTACACAGATAACAAGTGGTAGAGCCAATACAAAATTCTGTCATTTGATTCCTAGTCTAGTCTCAGTTTTATTATTTTTCCAGGCACTTACATATTCGATCATCCCAAGTAGATACACACAACTAATGCACACTAAAAATATTTGGGCCAGTAGTACATTGTAATTTTAAGGGTGTTGTACTTCTCAATAGGGAAAAAGAAAATGTAATCTAAGAATAAGCCTAACAATAACAGTGATGACTATAGGCTCTTCTGATTTTTATTTGTCCCCTGTCAATGACTTTTGCCCAAAGTAGGTAAAACTGGAAAGGTATAAAAATAAAATTCAGTGTGTCTTTGGGATGTATTATAATTTTGAAGCAGTTCTGAATAGAAAATGATCTACTATAGTGTCTGAAAATATAAGTTGTCTTTCAAGGTCATCTGAATTTTGAAAATTACTCTAATGAATCCTAAGCTCAATATAAACTTTATGTGAGTTACCACCATATAGTAATTTGTGCTGATGCCATCCCTAAATACTATCATTCGATGGCAATTAATAAGCCTTATATAAGTTCTGTTCCTGAGCAACTCACTTTCTGACAAAGAAACTACAAATCTTCACTTTAAACTACAATATCTACTGAGGCACACCTGTCAGGTGGCCATTTCCTAA
>NW_007786916.1:0-2578 GCF_000696425.1 Galeopterus variegatus
CAATTCAGGGTATCAAATGGTGAGTACAGTGGAGAAGAGAAAACTTCTCATGTGCACTTCTTTTAAAGCCATCAGAACTGCTCCCATGACCACCATTAAACCGTCAACTTAATCACCTCTTCAAGGCTCTATTTTCCGATTACCATAAAAGGATTTTCCACCCTCAACAGTTACAATGGGAATTAAGTTTTAGGGGAACATTCAATCCAAAGCATATGTGTGTGTGTGTGTGTGTGTGTGTGTGTGTGTGTGTGTGTGTGTGTGTGTGTGATCTAATGTAAATATATTGATCACACATATATAATCATACATACATGTACATTTTCTAAAAATCAGAAAATTTAAGAGAGTTATATTAATAACTATTTGCTATTCAAAACAAAATGGTAATAGTATACTGGACATACCTTTAATTATCTACCTTTAAATTAATGCATAGCCCAATTACAGATTTTTTCGTATGCATTTTACTTGCTACTGGTACAGCATATTTTAGCTCATTTGTCACTATTGAAATAATTTTAGTATATACATTTAAAATTAGATATATCTTAATCTCAAACTATATGCTTGAACTTGCTTATGATTTTATCAAGTTAATTGTTTAAGTCATAAAATTTCATATTCATAATATATCTGTTAATAAGATGGTATAAATTATTTGCAAACTTACCACAGTGCCTGGTACATAGTAGTAATTTAACATATACTCTTTAGGTGCATGAATATGTATGTTATAAATGAATATTTTTATTTACAAAGAGTAAATAATGATGTTTAATGACTACTTAGAATTGTTGTTTACCAGGCTGCAGACACTCATAACTGGACTTGAGAACTGAAATTTATTTCCTGAACCCTAAGTCATAAGATCTACCCTACTCTCACTTATTATTTCCAGACCCTGCATTATTCCTTCTCTGTCTCAACAATAGTACCAATTACCTTTAAACTCATTGTAGAAAATCTTTCATCATCCTCAAATATTTATTAGTATCTGGCTACCAGAATGTTCAGGATTCAACAATGTTGAGATCCAGAGCCTATTGTCAATAAAACATGGCAAAACCACAGCATCACCTACAAATAAATTACTTAGATTTAATAACCACTTTATTTTTTTCAGTTACACAAATAGCCCATGGAAACATGAGTTCTTAAAAATAAAGTCAGCTTTACAAAATTATTAGTATGTTGTAAAATCCTTTTCAAGTCCCTTACTGTAAGCTAAAGACAATTGGTTTTCTCTAGAGGTTACCATTGTTAAGAGGATAGCTACAAAACTTTCAGATTAATTATATACATTTGTGTACTTATGCCAAAGTATTTTTTTAATTGCCATAAATGGAATTACTCCCTACACATTTTATTTTTTTTTTATTTAACAGTATTTTCCCTACAAGGATTATAAATATACTTTATTATTTTCACCTGATAGTAATGCTACATAGTACTATTACATCACACTAAAACGTGTGAACAATTTCCCATTTTTTAACATACAAATATATCTGTAATTGATATATTTTGATGTAATGCTTTCTGTACTTGTACTGATATTTCTATAGGGTAAACATATAGAAGAGTGATTTTCTAAGAAGATAAATGAGAAATATTTGACTTGAAATAAGAGAGAACCGAACTCAAACAGGCTTTTACAAAAAAAGGGGATTCGTTGGACAGTATGACATATTTCAGAGCAACTGAGAATTTTGCTGTTGGTTGAGCATCAAGTCCACAAATTGTTTCTGCCTTGCCTGTGTCCCGCCCAGAGTTATGTCTTCAGAACATTCCTCTATTTTAACGAGGCTATGGGCAGCAACTTGGATTGTGTGCTTTCTTATTCACAACAATGTCATAACAACTCATTGTGTTTGGCTACTTTTCATTTGTTTGTTTCAGTAGCATATACATTTAAAATTAGATATATTTTAAGATATAACGAATTATAAGATAGCTAGAAAATATCTATAAGATAAGGTATATCTTATCTTGCCATTTTATTAGACATGGTCTACCTAGTAACCTGCTAGTCATGCCCTGAAAACATACACTGCAAAGTGTAAGTCACACATGAAGCTGATAACGTTTGTTAGATATATTTTCAGAGAGAAGATAGTATCTATTAAAAGTGATTATTGAATACTGTACAAATGATATCATCTGTTGGTGGAGTTGAGTAATCTCCTCAGAGGACATAGGAATATCCTTAGAAAAATCAAAATTCTACTTCATCAACAAGTCTTAGGATATGATATACTTTGAAACACATAAATCATATCTATTTAAGTTATTTTTAGATTATTCAAGTCATCAATTTCTTTTCTTTTTTTTTTTTTTACTTTTTTCTGATAATATCAAGATGGGAGTGTTTATTTAGGAAACAAATCATAAATGGTAATTCAGCTTTTTGCACATTGAGTTTTAGCTTATATGTGTTTTTTAGATGAAGTAATGTTTATAGTTCTATAGTAGATGGAAACCTTATAAATATTTAGTATTCAAATTTGAAACAATAGGGCCGGCCCAGTGGCGCACTGCTACAGTGCGCTGCTTGGGAGTGTGGTGGCGCTCCCGC
>NW_007786917.1:0-374 GCF_000696425.1 Galeopterus variegatus
ATTATCAACAAGACAGAAAATAACAAATGCTGGTGAGGATGTGGAGAAAAGGGAACTCTCCAACATAGTTGGTGGGAATGTAAATCAGCACAGCCACTGTGGAAAACAGTATGGAGGCTCCTCAGAAAACTAAAAATATATCTACCTTAACACCCAGCTACCCCACTACTGGGTATATACCCAAAGGAAATGAAATCAATATATCAAAAAGACACATGCACTTCCATGTTCATTGCAACATTATGCACAATATCCAAGAGATGGAATCAACCTAAATGCCCATGAACAGATGAACGGATTAAAAAACTGTGGTATATATACACAATGGAATACTATTCACCTATAAAAAAATGATATTGTTCGCAGCAACATGG
>NW_007786917.1:2354-2578 GCF_000696425.1 Galeopterus variegatus
TAAACTTAGAGGCTTGACACAACACCCATTTATTATTTCATACTTCTGTAAATCAGAAGTCCGGGATGACACAACTGGGTTTTAGGCTCAAGGTCTCACAAGGCTGAAATTAAGGTATCAGCCAGCTGTTTTCTAAGAAGACCCAGAGAGAGGGTCTTCTTCCAAGCTCATTCCTGTTATTGACAGAATTGAGTTCCTTGTGGTTTTAGGACTCGGGTCTCCGT
>NW_007786918.1:0-2578 GCF_000696425.1 Galeopterus variegatus
ATCTGTAAGGATGCTTTGAAATTGTTATCTTTTACTTCCCTCCTTTTAATTTTGCTTCTCTCAAATCCTCTGTATTTTCCCTCTGGTTTTCAGGAAAGTATACATTTGAACATTGCTGCCTCTGTCATTCTGGCACCACCTCCTGCGGGCCTGTCCGTGCTTTTAAGGGACTTGAGTCACTCCATTAACACCTGCTCTGTGCCAGGTGTTTGGGAGCATGCTGCTGGGCTGCCTTGTGGATTCTAGCTCCACCTTGATGCAGAGGGAGTCTGGCTTCAGAACCAGACTGCACCTCAGGGATGGTTTCTAAGCCACACAGTCATTACCCCTTTCATTACATTTTTTTTTCCAGCTGTGTCTCCCTCCTTAACACTAAGATGCAGAAACCACATCTTAATATCAGGTTTTCCCACCTGATTTTGACTTGGTCCAAACTCAGAGCACCTAAAAGTGGATTACACAAAGGAATGTAACACCTTTGCCTAGAAGGCTCACTCCTGCACTAGACTGTTAGTATTCATTCATTCAACAAACTTTTATGATGTGTTCATTTTGAGCCAGGCTCTGTAGTGGGAGCGAATACAGAAATAAAAAGGCCCAGTGCTGTCCTCAGTAAGCTGCAGTCTAGTGAGATAAATACAATGCAGTCTGGTAACAGCTCTGATATAGAGGCACCTGGAAGGACCCCTGTCCGGACCCTCAAGGCAAGTTATCCTGGGGGAACTGATATATGACCTAGGTTTTGGAGGATGGAAGGAAATAAACTGAGAGAAAGTGGGGGTTGTTATAAGGGAATGGGGCAGAGACTGAGGGGAAGTCAGGCCCTGGTGGGTGTTTCCTGGAGGAGGTTGCTGTGTATTCAGAGGCCAGTGGAGGCCAGTGTCAGGGACTGCAGGGCATAAGGAGCTGCTTTACGTTAGGTAGCATTTGTTAAAGAAAACTTTTCAGACACTTTAGTTATGAGCACGTGCCAACATTTTATTACAGTTTTACAGGCCTCCCTAGTAGGCCTGTTGAAAGATTCAGTCTTGATAGGGACATATTGTAGGAAGAAAGAATGATGAACTCATCATTGAGAAGAATATATTGTTAAAAATCTTTACGCTCTAACTGGTGGTTGACAGTCAACTGGGTAGATGGTAGTGAGTTTCCCAGAGCAAGTCTTGATTTAAGTTCATTAGCAAATTGCATTCGAAAAAATCTGGAATGCTGTTCATTTCTTCCGCAGTAGGATGTTGTGAGTTATACAGCAGACAGCTTGGTTCTATTCCAGAGCAGGTATGGGACAGTTTTCATTTCTGGCTTAAGGACACAATGGAACACAGTCGCATTTTCAGGGGTCTGCCTGGTGAAGAGCTTTCTGAACTTAAGCTGAGGAGAGTTTGGATTTTTATTCTGAGGGCAATAGGGAGCCACTGAGGGGATTTCAATAGGAAGGAAATCTCAGCCATTGGTGAGAGGAGTGGGTTAGCTGCAGTGTGGGGCCAGAGCAGCAGGGATAGTAGTTAGCAGGAAATTGTAATTATCCAGGGGGAAATGATGAGGGTCTTGAGTTCTGGTCTGTCTTTCCCTTTAGTCCCCTCCACACACTGCTCTACCTGGAGCAGCTCTGAGGCAGAGGCTTAGCTGGGGGGTGGAGGTGGAAGTTAGCTATTGCTTTCCCTCCAGAGGGTTGGTTTTAAATTTTTCATTTAGAGTAAATGGTGACTAAGACGATGATAAAATGATGTTGGAGGAAGCGGCCAGACCTTGCGAGAAGAGGCTCAGAGAAAGTAGTAGAGACCTTTCTGCCTCCTACCCCTGGGTCCAGGCGCCCACCCCCTCCTTCCCCAGGCCTGGTCACACCTCTGCCATCAGGCACCTCTTCAGAACCGCTGCATCATCTGGCCTTGGTATTTGAGGCTATTCTCAGTATTTCTGCTTTAACTTGCTGGAATTTTGTAAGATCTGCCCTTCCTCAGAGGTCTGCAGGCTCAACCTACTTCAGCCTCCTTCAGTGCATTTGCTGTGGTTGAAAAAGAACCGTCGGAGATGCCCTTTACCCCAAGTTGCGTACATGTTGGTATATGGAGATTTGTGCTGTTCACTTGGCATGAAGCAAAATAGATCTGTGTTTTCTGGTCACTATTCAACAACGACTTTCTGTTATTCTGGGCAGAAGTGTAGCTAGATTATCAGAAATATCTGGACCCCTGAGCTGGGGTGTTCAGCTAGGGGTAGGTTCTGCAGTGGTTGGGATCACACCCCCTCTGACTGTATTCTCCTTTGGTGTATCCAAGGTCTTGCTTTCCCAGTGTCTTCTCTATTACCTTTTTATTATAATGTTTAATTGCTATCGTGTTAATATATTGCCATAGAAGTAACGCTCCATAATTACCTAGTAAGAGATTGTATGAATATATTTGAGAACATACATTTTTCTTCTAAATTTGATGTGAGTTAGGGACTTAGCCTCTTTAACTTTTATTTCTGTTTAGAAACCTATATTCAAAATAAATAATTATTCTCACCTTTTCTTCTTTTTACAACATCATCCAGGTTGCAAGTGTATCTGGCTCTAATAACTTAGGAAGACTTG
>NW_007786919.1:0-2578 GCF_000696425.1 Galeopterus variegatus
AGAAAATGGAGGGGACACATCTGGGTGGGAGGGGGGAGAGGGAGGAGGGAGGGAGGTTTTGGTGATGGGACACGATAACTAACTACATTGTATATTGACAAAATAAAAATAAAAAAATAAAATAAAATAAATAAAATAAATAAAAATAAAAAATAAAAATAAATTTAAAAAAAAAGTGCTTTAGGAAGGTAAATGTAATGGTAGTGGCAGCATGCAAGATAAATAAGAATAGAATGGGCTGCAAAGGAAGTTAGCAGAGGATTATGTCACAATAGAAAGGGTGGCAGTTTTAAAGTATGGCTCAAATGTTCTTGGATAGCCCTCCCATGTAAAGGCTCTCTTCCCACCCATTTAATCAGGGCATGCTCATGACAACCAACAGACTATGAAAACTGATCCTGTGAGAATTTCAAGACTAGGTCACAAAAGACCATGCAGCTTCAACCTGATTCTCTAGGGATACGTGCTCTGGGGAAAGTTGGCAGTTATGTGTGAAATCTGGTTAGCCTGAAATTATGCTGGAGAGGCTTTGTAGAGATAATCCAGTTGTCAGCACCAGCTGAGCTTCCAGGAGACAGTCAACCAGCCCGTGCAAGTTCACCACGTTGAAGGTACAGCCCAGTTGTACCTTTAGGTGGCTATAGCCCCAACTGACATCTGAATGCAGCTGCCTCAGAGACTCCAAGTAAGAAATGGCCAATGGGGCATTCCCAAATACCTGACCCACAAAGTCAAACTAAAAAACATTGTTAGTTTTTTTATACCACTAAATCTGGGGGTAATCTCTAATGTAGTAATTGTATCAACAACAGATCAGGGAGTAAAAAGTGACTCAAATTAAGAGATCAGCAATTAAGGTGGAAAAGAGGGGATAGATGTAAGAGAGGTAGCTTGAAATTATAGGATTTACTGACTTGCATGCAGGAAACATGACAAAGGGAGGAATTAAAGATATTGTCATTTTATGTCTAGGAAAATATTGGGATTTTAGTTCCTTAACTGAAATATTTAACTGATAGAACTGCCCTATTTTATTGTCCACTCACTCATTTATTTAAAAAAATGTGTGTTAGTGTGCAATGTGTGCTAGTCAGTGTACAGCAAACTAGCAATACAAAGAGAAAAAAACATGAGTCTTATCCACAAAGAGCTTT
Organism: Galeopterus variegatus; assembly: GCF_000696425.1. Lineage (NCBI taxonomy): Eukaryota > Metazoa > Chordata > Mammalia > Dermoptera > Cynocephalidae > Galeopterus > Galeopterus variegatus. Next base: position 1,155 of record NW_007786919.1, read on the forward strand.
CAGTCCAGAAAAAGAAAAATGGACCACAAGCTGGTGTGTTAAGTGCCATGCAAGGGTCAGCTCAGGAAAAATGAGGACAGAAAAGATGAATTAAAGTATGAGAGGCTCGAAAATCAGCCAAGATTTGTCCATCGATATCACTTCTGAGATTTTTTTCTCCTGACATTCTAATCCATTCCTTTTGCATTTACACTTGGCAGTCCGTATCAGTGGTTTGAGCATGTGTGGATTCAACCAACCACAGATCAAAAATATCCAAAAAAATTGTCTTCAGTACCAAACATGTACAGACTTTTTTTTCTTGTCATTATTCTGTAAGCAATAGAATATAACAACTATTTATGTAGTATTAGATATCATATCATAAGTAATCTAGAGATGGTTTAAAATATACAGGGGATGTGCAAGGTTATATGCCAGTACTATGCCATTTTATATCAGAGATTCCAGCATCCATCTATGGATTTGGGTATCTGCAGAAGTCCCGGAACCAATTAATGACGGGTATCGAGGGACAACTGTATGAATATATCTCTGTAACTCAGGCCTGCTTAATGCTGGTACAGTTGAATATGCTTCTCCATTTCCTACTCAATAAATATTTAAGTCTAATTTCTTAGCCCAGTACCGAAAGCTTTCTACAAGTGCCCTCTAGATGTGGTTCCTGTAATCTCCATTGACCTCTGTCACTAGTAAAACTGAGCTGTTTATTGTCTTGCTAACAGTAGGGTCTCAAAGATTTGCTCTCTGAGCTCACCTGCCTGGAATGTTCTCTCCTCTTCTATCTTCCTGCCAAAGTCCAAATAGTCAAAGTCCAGCTCGAGTCATATATCCTTACTGAGGTCATCACATTGCAATATTTTTCCCCTTTCTAAATTCCCACAGCAATTTGTGAGAACTTATACTATGCTGATCTATCTATAAGTATGTTTAATCTTACTAACTAAATGCTTTTACGGGATAAATACCAAAATGTATATTTTAAATTTCCCATACCTAGCACTGTGAATTTAACCCAGGAAGTTAATATTTCATAGTGCTGATGAGATTGTTAATATTGATTTCTTTCCTGGTATTTCAAATGCTGCATGTTTATTTCATATAGTTGATGTTGACCCGTTGTTTAAAATGTTATAAATGGTTACTTATCATTTTAAAAGTTATGATAGGTCATTTGAAAACATATTTTTTCCCATTCTTTAAGTTTTTGCTCTTTTTCAGAAATTGAAAAATTCTACTTTTGTTACCTGGATTACAAACAACTTTGAATCTTGTATATGAAATACAATATACGTTCTATGAATCTTGTATATTGGAAAATACAGACTATGATATCTAGACCTATTTTTCCCATATCTTAACTTTTTTTAGAAAGAACCATGACTTCAAATACAATTTCTAATAAACAAATTAATTTAGGAATA
>NW_007786920.1:0-214 GCF_000696425.1 Galeopterus variegatus
GATTAACAACCATGACTCTCTATTTTCACACATGCAGGATGCCTTGTTCTCTCTTCTTCATCTGATTAAGGCACTGTGGCTCCAGCATCATCATATGTAAGATATCTTGCTGACTTTTGTAGGTAGAAATTAGCATTTTCTGCATTGTGTCTCTATTCTACTTGGTACTAGAAATTTTAGTGCATTTTATACTATATTCATTTCTGTGATCAAA
>NW_007786920.1:2101-2578 GCF_000696425.1 Galeopterus variegatus
GTATAAATCATTCTCAGTAATTCATCCCTTGGACCACTAGTGTCTCTGAGAGAATCTTTCCGGGGCTCAGGTAGGAATAAAACTTCTTAGTTCTATATTTGCATATACTTGCCCTTCTTGTTTCAGTTTTGGATCCTCATCAATAGAACTCTGGTGACAACAAAATCTGCTTTGAATGTTAGATTAGATTCTTAGCCAGTTAAAATAAGTCAGTATGTATTTCTTATTTAGATTGGTCCCTGGAAAATATTTAAATTTTATTGGAGGTATATATTTACATAATTATTTTACTTTACAAATAACGCTCTCATTATTTATTCAAGTATTGGACAACAATGAACAACAGTATGGGAGTGAACACTTGAGTTGATCATCTTATTAAAATGTTTCAAATAATATCTACTGAAAGAACAACCCCCCCCCCCCAAGAAAACCCACTTTATCAAAAATTCAAAAGACAGGCACATTCTATCAGAA
>NW_007786921.1:0-2578 GCF_000696425.1 Galeopterus variegatus
ATCAAAGCAATAGAAATGAATGATGATTACTGCAAGGCTTTGAAGAACAAAGAAAAGTCAGAACATTTTAGAGGTTCTGGATGTCTGAGGCATTGACAGTTTGCACCATACAGATGAATGGGGATCTCTTTACATCATTTAAAATAGCCTCAATGTGTTTATAAGTAAGGTAAAATATTTTCTACCTTCTTGTGTTTGTTGCAGCTAATGAAATGTCAGTCATTTGTGTATGTGTGTATTCTACAGGCATTTTTTGTTTCATCATTTAGTAAAATGTTAATTTGCTTAAAGAACAGAATATAATAATTTCAAAGACAAGACTAAAGTTTAAGCTTTTGAAATTTTGATTAAATATTACTAATCACTAAAATAATTAGGAACAAAAATTGCAAACCAGTTCCTTTTTAATGTATCTCCTTGGTTGAAATTATTTTAAAGTTTTTATACTCAGAGATTATTATTCATGTGTCTGTTCATAGAATATAGTCCCTTATGAATATTCACATTCTTTACTTTTCTTGGCATAATTTTGTTATGTAAGGTACATTTACAAATAAGTAAAATTCTTTTTACTTTGATGAAAACATATTCTTGATATTCTTTTTTATTTACTATAGGTAATGAATGAATGAAATACTGGTCTCTAAAGTGTTATCTTTGTTGGGATATTGGTTAAAATGACCAGTAAGGAATTGAAGGAAGCATAGTGAGTAACCATTTTGGCAAATAGCTTTAGTAATTTGCATTTTTACAAATTTAAGCACATTTCATAAAGGCCAACAACATAACTAAGTTGAAGAGGGAATAATATCTTGTGTATTTATTAATTTAATCTAACTTCTGGTCTAAAATGGAGTAGTGTCTCTTCTAGCCCCATGCAATTAAGACTAAAATAACTTGTTTCCTCTTTACAATTAATAAATGCAAAACACTATGCAAATGGATTGCTATATGAATAAATTATAATATATCTATTGGCTTTTTTATCATGCTTCTCTTGACAGAATTATTTTTAATGTTTTGAATTATAACAAGTAAGATTATAGGATTAGGTGATACCTTGGTTTCATTTCTAAAATTTTAAGGATGTGTTATATTACATGGTTTATTGAAGATGAAGAATTAATTTATTTGACTTTTTATCTTACTTTGTACATTCCTGAATATTGCTATAATACCATGAATCTGAAGATTGTTGTGATGAGAAAAATTGGTGTTTAGCTGAACTTAAAATTTCCTCATATATAAATAAATAGAAATTAAGTAGGGGATGTCTTTTACATTAATAGAATTACTGTATGGGGTGGAATTGTTATTAGCTATCTGTGTGATGATATATATAGAAAAACAATAGGGGATGTCTTTTACTGTATGGGGTGGAATTGTTATTAGCTATCTGTGTGATGATATATATAGAAAAACAATACAATTTGGTCTGAACAAATGCATTTGAGAACCTTAATAATGCACATTAGGAAAATAGTTTGATAATTTATAGGAGATATTTATTCATATTAGCTTTCATTAGAGTGATATCAGCTACTGTAACAAATAGATGCAAAAAAAGGTATAGTGGCTCAAATGGCTCAAATGGTAAATGTTTATTTCTTGTTCTCATAGCTATATGAAAGAGAAAAATTAGTTGGTTGGATAGCTCTCCTCCATGCAGTCATTCAGGACCAAGGCTATCATGGGGTCTGCCATCTTCATCACATTGTTTCCAAAGTCACCTGGGAGTCATTTCCATTTCAGTTAGATGAATGAGTGCACATGGGAAGTTTTTATAGGTCAGTCCAAGAAGTAGTAAACAGTAATTTATTCACATTCTATTGACTGAAAATTAGTGATGTGGCCACAACTAGTGTCAAAGGAGGCTGGTAAATGTAGTCCAGTGTGCTCAGGCGAAAAAGGAGAATGTGTATTTTAGTGAGCAGCTAACAGTTTTTGCTATAGTTTATATTTCTGGCCCTGAAATAGCCAAACTCATTCTTTTTCTTGCCTCTCCAATAGAGAGAACCTAACATTCCGCATTTACTGCCTCCAGCTTAAAGCCAAGGATCTCAAGTCAATGCACAGTCCTCTCTCTCAATTTGGGATGTGGTTCTTTACGGTTTACAGACTATAAAATATACCTACTCTTCCCCAGCCTCACCGAACCCCTAAGAAATAATAATTTGCTTCATAGCTACAGTAATCACTCTTATTTAGAAAGGGAAGAATGGGAAACACACACACAGAAGTCATTGGTTCACCGTGATGATGAAACCTGTTGCTCAAGAGACCATTGAGAAGGTCCACTGTACTGCAGTAGGATTTTGTTGCTTAGATTCTAATACTGGTCATTTGAGAGGAACCCCTGTTTCCATTGTTCTCCATCTCTCTGTCCTCTGGATGGTTCTTCCTTGCTGGCCACCTATGAAGAAGGTGTTACAAACTACAGAGTTTGTCCTTTTGGGGGGCTGCTATTTACTCATTTAAATATAGAGGCCCAAGGGTTGGTTTTCATTCACAGACTTTGTTGGTCAAAGTGTCCGGTTTCTTTGTAAATACAGTTCCCTCAAATTTTAGTAACATTTTT
>NW_007786922.1:0-2578 GCF_000696425.1 Galeopterus variegatus
GGCTGTGGAAGGAAAAAATTGAAAGAAAAATCAGTGTGTAAGGCCCAATTCTTGTGTAATAGTTAATAGTCATAAACAAGCCTTAAAATCAGTGTCTATTTACTCATCTATTTTCAAAAAATGACTAAAAGAGTCACAATAAGAAAAGCGTAAAATGCTATCAGCAACTAGAGATAAGCTGGAAAAGAATAGTAAAAAAGTATTCACGCTGAAATCTTAAAGAATAGTTTCAAATGACTGTCCAAAGGATGAAAAAGATAAACATTTACAGAGCACATACACATGCCCCGAGCAGCATTCCTTCTCACTGTCAACATGGCAGCTTCTATGAAAAAAAAAAGAACAATTACTGTTTTTTCTTATTAACAATGAGAACTGTGCAGCAGAATGGATTTCAATGTTTGTGTTGTCCCGAGAAAGTGCAGAGTCAACTGCACCAACATTTAGGTCTGCACATGGATGGCACGCCTCATCTCGGCCTCCTACTACAAAGTTTTGCCTAATGTAATTTTTCTTGAAGTTTAAGTGATATTTTACACTTGATTTTTTTTTTATAAAACACATCCTCACAGCTTTATCACATTCTTTGTGGGAAGAGAGGACACACACACACACACAAAGAGAAATCGGGCTGGAAGTTGCAGGGGAGGTCTTTTGAACTATGTAAGCATTTCGAAGTTCATCATTGGGCTGATCTAGCATTTGAACAAATGAAACAAACATCAAAGATATCATCGATGGAATGGCATTTCAGTCTAAGGCAGATGGGCAGAGTCTTCCACCTAAAAAATGTTTTTTAAAAGCAAAGTCGAAATATTTTTTCACAAGGTTAAATATGTTACTGAATTTATGGGCAATTTTTAAAGCATCTCACAAAAATCAAACACATAGACATAGCAGAAGAAACCAGCCTTGGAATAAAGCCTCAAAGTAAAATAAACTAAAGTAATTATCTTCCCATAGAATCATTAACCTCCCAAATTACTAGCCATTTTAAGACAACAGAAAAAAATGGAAAATAAAAAGCCTTTGACCATTGAAAGAATACCTCATGCTCAGAAAGCAGCAAAAACTTTTTGGTGGAGAGGGTTGGTCTGTGGGATTTTGTTTTTTGTCTTTTGGGTGTTTTGGGTTTTGATTTTTGGTTTTTCGATGGTAAAATCTGCACTTTTTATTTGTTTCTGAGTCAAGGTGTCATTTGACCATTCAATGAGCTTGAGCAAGTTGCCTACATCCTGGTGCCGGGTGTAAAGATAGGAACAAAACACATCCTTAGACCTCAAGGGGGCCACAGACAGTAAGTCAGGATGCCCAGAGCCTGGGAGGTCTTGCGTCCAAGGTGTCGGTGCAGAAGGGCAGAGTGCACAGGGTGGTGCTAGTCTAGACTGGAATTAGGGTGGGGACAGCTTCCCTGAGATGAGCCATGTAAATCTTGGAGAGACCAGAAGCAGTCTGGCCATCTAGGGGGGAGTGCAGAGAGGCTGGCTGGGACAGGGGGAGAGCAGCACAGCCTGGGCTGGGCCCACTAGTGCAATCTCCATTCAGGGAACTGCAGCTGGAGAGGTGGCTGGTGACAGAGAGTGAGCACCAGGAAAGATGCTGAGAAGATTTCTTTCCTGAATGGACTTTTATTTCCAGTCAAGAACTTTGTACTTCATCCTGCAGACACTGGGGAAACACAGAGAGGTTTGAAGCAAAATGTGATATGACTACGTTTTAGAAAAAAAGCACTCCAACCATGTGCAATAGAAAAGGTAGAGTGGGATCAAGGTGATCAGCTGGGAGGCATGTCCAGGGTGCTCTGCGCCAGCTGAGGAAATAAGAGGGATCTACAACCCCACCTCTGCACTCCACTCTCCAAGCCCTTCATCCTGGCATGGGAAGTTTCCTCCTCCAGGAAGGCACACCTTTGTCTTCCCACAAAGGTATGCTCTGCTCTCCAAGCCCTGAACAAAGGCTTGATAAAAGCTCTTTTTCTAGTTTATAAACCCCAGAGAGGGAGCCTTGTTCTAATTTACACACATACAGCAGTATGAGCTAGAGCCACCCTGGGTTTGCAATTACCTAAGTGAGAAATAACAAGGTCCTAAACTAAAGAAGGAAGGATAAAGAGAGGAGAAAATATTGACAGTGGCTCTTCATGCACCAGATACAGTAAGGGTATATTCTGTGCCAACCTCTGAGCATACACTGAGAGTCATATCTGAGCTCTGCTCTGGGACAGGTGATAGAATGATGTGGGAGGTGATGGAAACAAGTACATTTTCAAATGTCAGAAATGCCACTTGCCATCTGCCTTCTCAAACTGCTCTTGACCCTAATGCCACTCTCCTGGTTAACATTTCTGTCACTCCAGGACCTCAAAACCCCCAGATAGGTTTGAATTCTTTCTTGCCCTCAATCAGTCGAGCTTTGTAGAGCTATCTCTGCAATGCAGCTCAGACCTTCCTCCTCTTTGCCATTCCTGCTCTGATCCAAGTCTTGTTACTTCTCTCTTGAGCTCCTGAATTACACTTTAGCTATTCACCCTACTTCCATTCTCTTTTATCTAGAATCCAGTCTGCTTTGGCAAGCTTTT
>NW_007786923.1:0-200 GCF_000696425.1 Galeopterus variegatus
GGTACAGGGAGAAATGCAGACCTTCAAATCCAGGAAGCCAGAGATTCCCAAACAGATTCAACCCAAGACGATCCTCTCCAAGACATGTTACAGATAAACTGGTAAAGCTCAAAGACGACGAAAGAACTCTAAAAGCAGAAAGTGGAAAGTGTCAAGTCAACTATAACGGAGCTCCCATCAGATTAACAGCAGACTTTTTA
>NW_007786923.1:2055-2578 GCF_000696425.1 Galeopterus variegatus
AAATCAAAAAATTTCTTGAAACTAACAAAAATAAAGATATATCATACCAAAACCTGTGGGACACTGCCAAAGCAATACAAAGTGGGAAGATTATTGCAATAAATACTTACATCAAAAGAATGGAAAGACTTCAAATAAAAAAACCTAACACTATGCCTCCAAGAACTAGAAAAACAACAGCAATCCAACCCTAAAAGTAGTAGATGGAAAGAAATAAGATCAGAGCAGAACTAAATGAAATAGAGACCCTCCAAATGATACAAAAGATCAATAAAACAAAAAGTTGTTTTTTTGAGAAGATAAGTAAAATAGACAAACCATTAGCTAGGTTAACAAAAACAAGAAGAGAGAAGTCCTGAATAACAAAAATCAGAAATGAACAAGGAGACATTGCAATCAATACCACAGAAATATGAAGAATCATTAGAGATTATTATAAACAACTATATGCCAACAAATGTGATAACCTGGAGGAAATGGATAAATTTCTGGACACATACAAACTACCGATACTGAAACAAGA
>NW_007786924.1:0-2578 GCF_000696425.1 Galeopterus variegatus
CAACATTTTATGTATGGGTATCTTCACTATTTCTGCAACTTCATTTTATCTCTCCTCATTTAACTCCTTCCAAAATATGAGCAGCATATTTGATTTTCAAAAGAATAATTTTTATTTGTTTATTGGTCAGTTACTTATCATTGCAAATGCAATAAATGTAGGGTTTGCAGAATTTAAATTCATTAAAAAGAACTGAATAATTTGCCCTGACCAAGAATGGAAGTAACGTTTTGGATCCTTAACATTTGCCTTAGGTCTTCAAGGAATTATGTTAAAGAATATGGTATTTATTTTTTAAAAATTTTCCTATAAAAATGCTTAAAATACGACTATTTATAAATAGGATGGTAACATAAATATCATACAAGGATATTAAAGTCCCAGCAATTAAAGTAGACTATGCTTTTGGTAAAATTTGACCATTTGAATGGGTATCATCGTTAAAATTGATTATTTCTTTCATTACGAAACATTTTTATTTGCTCTCATTGGGAGGTTTTTTTGGAATCAAATCCCATGGTCATCTATGGTAAAACTCTTTGGTGATAGTCAAGTTTCTATGTGCTGTGTGTCTTTAACTAGAGTCACCATTATGTGACAGTTTGTGTAGGGCAGTCTCCGTTTATGCCTGTAATCCAAGAATAATAATTAGTAACACCCCCATTTTTATCTCTAAATCTCCCAGTTTCAACTGTAAGTTTATAAAATACATTATCATTCTATCTTGAATCTAATACAAATAATTTTTCTGAGATGCTTTAATTCAGAGAGGGAAGCAGAATATATATGAGAACATTAAATTCAAATGGAGGAAATCAGTAAAATAACTAAATGCTTTACTAGGATTACTGGATCAGAAATTATATTACATCAGTACACTGTAAAATAAAATATTGTGAAGATCTTAATTATTATGGAATAATCAAGGTAACTCTACGTAGTAATTGAATTAGATCAAAGAACTAGACACATGATGGTGAATTCAATATTCTGACATTTGCCCCAATAAGTAACCTGAATTGCACTGCAATTTAGATATTGAAGATTTAATACAATATTTTTATTCTATGTGGCTTTATTTGTAACTGTGTCATCAAACCACATGATCCTTATATACCCTGAGGAAACTTCTAAGAAGAGAAAGAGTTAGTCATATTCACACACTTGTACACACACTCACGAGTTATGATATATGTACTTCATTCTCTTTATTTATTGTATATGATGTTTCTTCAGTTCTTTTTGTATGTCTTATTTATTGGTTTTACATTTGTTTTAACAAAGAATAACCATTATCATAAATTGTTATTATAATTTCCATTGGACGCTTCTTTAAAAATGAATGATAATATGCCTTGCATATTATGTATGTTTTTATATCCTATATAGGGTTACAAGTTTTGGGAATTTAAGGTAGTATTTGTTATTGGCATTTATATCCGCTGGTACTCATGAGAACATATATTATTTAACAGAATTGCAAAAAAAAAAAAAAAAGTCTATTGTCCTAGTAGCCATATTCACAGAGCCACAGGTATTTGAAAAAATAAACTACATGGGGGCCGGCCTGGTGGCGCACTGGATAGTGCGCCGCTTGGGAAGCGCGGCGGCGCTCCCGCCTGAGGGTTCGGATCCCACATACAGACCGGTTCCCGCTCACTGGCTGAGCGAGGTGCGGGGGCAACACTGAGGGTTGCGATCCCGTTGCCGGACACGGATGAAGTATTCTATTATTTTGTGTGTAAGGAGAACTGTCTTATTTTGGATACATTAAAATTCAATCACACACAAATATTTTAGCACATCACATTTACATTTGTGGTGTGAATCTTTTTAAAACCTGCCGCAGAGTAACATCTAACATTTAAAAGTCTGATGTTATAGATTTAAACTCTTCCATCTGTCAAAATTTTAATCCTGTTAATCCTTGCAGAGTTAAAGCAAAATTAAGAAGTTTACTATTAAGACAAATACATAGAACCTAATAAACCAGATTTTACTATCAGTAGGTTTACAAAAGTAAGTAATTTAATCAAATCCATATACGGTATGAAAGAAATGGCTTAGGGTTAATCAATTGAATTCAAAATGAATTATTTCTATATTTATATTTTTATTACCTCGTTAGAATTACTACTGATTCTTGGTTATTTCTTATTTGAATATACAATATTATTAATTATGCTTAATGTCATTCATGCTTTTCCCACTGAAGTGGAAGGAAATTGGAAGAAAAAAAAACAAAATAAGTATTAAATAGGAGAGGAAACAAACAAACCTCAAAATTGGTGAGAGAACTAATTGGCGTTGAGCTGGAAAAGAGAAAAAAAAATACAAGAGGAAGAAAAACTACTCTCTGTTTTTTTACCTAGTAATATAATGACTAAGGCAAAACTGAAGTAACATTATAAAACAAGTGTGTTCCAGCTCAGTGCCAGCGTTGAGGTATAAGCACTAAACGAACACTGCGAGCTTCTCAAAGTCAGATACAACGCCTTTATTTATCTATTTGCTTGTTTGTCTATTTATTTATGTATTACTATTATTATTTGTAGCTTAAACCCCTAATGTACTATTT
>NW_007786925.1:0-2578 GCF_000696425.1 Galeopterus variegatus
GCGTGCTCCCAAGCAGCGCACTGTAGCAGTGCGCCACCGGGCTGGCCCAGGCTTTCAGTTTCTACACGGTCCCCCGCAGCACAGACAGGGACTAGGTGCCCCTCCCTGCCTTGGCTTTCCTCTCTGCACCTGACTGACCGCATCCTAGTTTCCGAATTGTGGAATGAGGTTTAAAAGCCCCAGGGTGAGAGACAATGATGCCCCCTTACATTCCCATGACCCTGTGAGTGGCCCAGGACACTCAGTTCTCTCGGCAGCCCTTGGGGAGGCGAGGACAAGGTCAGGAAGGGCAGAAACCCTTCTTCTGGGCCCAAATCCTACACAGTTGATGCTTTATGTGGGGGCCAGGGAAGGTCTCCTCCAAAATATAAGGGGGGGCCGGCCCGTGGCTCACTCGGGAGAGTGTGGTGCTGATAACACCAAGGCCCCGGGTTCAGATCCCATATAGGGATGGCCGGTTCGCTCACTGGCTGAGCATGGTGCCGACAAAATAAAAGGGGCAGTTTGTAACAACGCAGCCAATGATTTAACCCAGCAGCCTGCAGGCCAAACCCCACCGAGGCCTACTTTTGTAAATAAAGTTTTATTGGCACACCAGCACACTCACTCATTAAATATTGCCCAAGGCTGCTTCCCTGACCAGGGCAGAGCTGAGCAGTTGACCTGCGTGCAAAGCCTAAATTGTGTACTCTCTGCCCTTTGCAGAAACCGCCTGCCAGTCTCATGGCCGAGAGCGCATGCGTGCATGTGTGGGGATGCTGGTCAGAACTCACTCCATCCTCGTGGCCTTTGGGGCTCTGGCTTCAATAGTTACAATTCTCCCCCTGCACTAATCACTCAGCAACTGAGGGAAGGACAGGAACAGAACACTATGCTTGAGATAAGGGGAGGGACACCAGCAACCCCAGAGATGATCAAGAGGCGGCTGTGGAGTGCCTGGGAATCTTGCACGTCCACAGCCTTTCTCTCTTTGACACAGCTCCACTTTTGTCCCCAAGTCCCTTATAAGCCACTACTCTCCCCCACCCCTGGGTGTGGAGAAAGCAGCTGCACAGCACTTGGATGGATCAAACTTCCACCCAATCCCTGTAAGCAACCACTCCTAATAACAACAATAACCAAACTCCTTGTAAACCATACACAGCTGCCTGCTTTGTTCTTTGGTTTCAAGACACCTTCTCAGCGTGGTGGGCATCACAGTGTTAGCTCATGCGTGGACAGGGCTGGGCTGAGCACGTTTATGGGTGGGGGTGCTATCACCTGGTTTCTCCAGGGCTGAAAAAAAAGGAGCTAAAAAACATCGCCCTGCCTTCCTGCAGAGGCAGCTTTTTGTCTTTACGACTTTTAAAGTCATCACCACCACATGCTGCCACCTGCTTGAGGAAGGGCTCCCCCAACCCTGTTGTAGCCCTGAGGGGTTCTGCAGAGTGTGTATTAGTGGCTGCACTGCACAGAATTAGGGCCACTTAAAAATGAGGCCTTCATGGGACTTTCAAGAAGAGTCTCCCGGGGAACTGGAAAAAGGAGGCTGTATGGTGAAAGGCAGGCTGCGACCCCTGAACGATCACCAGTCCAAGCCCCCCAGGCCTGCGATCTAATCCTCATGGTGGCTCCCTGGTGCCCTGCAGGTGGGACTCGGGGGCTCCCTGTGTGAAAACCCCGGTGCTCTATTCCTCTCACCTCCCACAGGTGTATGTTTTCTGCAATTCCCGCCAGGACGTAGAGGCCGTTGGGTGCCGTGGTCAGACAGGTGACAGGCCCAGGGCACATAATCTTCTGTTGGAGCTGGTCCTAGGGACACACAACAGCCCTTGTGAGCTTTGTGCGGAACACACAAGCCCCTACGGCAGTGGACAGGAAGGGGGAGAGGATGCCAGGGCAGCTGGTAAGTCCAGAGCACTAGACAGAGGAGTTGGGAACACTGAGCAAATCCATGGCCCAGCCAGCAAGTGTTCACACCCGAGAGCCCAATGCCAGCAGGCCTGCACACAACCCCGCCTCCCCTAACGTCCCCCCGTGACCTCCAGCCTCAGTTGTTGTGTGTGGACCCAACCAAACAATGCCAGAGCATAGCGCTTGCCCCGAGAGATCTTAGCCGGGTGAGAGGGGCAGCGCGCAGCTTCAAGGGCTGCATTTTGGGGTTCCTGATAGAGAAATGGTAGACCCCGACGGTGAGGGTCAGTGACTTCTGTGGGGGGATAAATGCATGAGCCTCCTGGGCTCCCCCTCCAGGGGGCTCCCCCAGATCTCAGACCTTCTCCCTTCTCCGCTAAAACTACACGTCCCACAGAACCCCAAACTCCCTTTCAGCAAAGCTCCCGCGCCACACGCCCGAGCATGCGCACTTGCCCAGAGGGAACCCCAAGCCTGCCAGCCCTCCATGTGCGCGTGCGCACATCCGGCTGCGCAGAAACCCGCCCCCACCTCAGCCCGCGCTCCACTCGGCGCGTGCGCACAGCGCCTTAACGGGATCCCACGCACCCCGAAGACGCACGCCTCCCTCCTCCAAATCAGCCCCCAGTCCCGCGCATGCGCAAAGGGTCCCCCAACCGAGCCATCCCCACCCCCACCCCCCCCC
>NW_007786926.1:0-249 GCF_000696425.1 Galeopterus variegatus
GTGAACAGCAAAGCAATCCTGAGCAAAATTAATAATGCTGGAGGCACATGCTTTCTTGACTTCAAACTATAATACAAAGCTACAGTAACAAAACAGCATGATATTGGCATAAAATCAGACATTTGAACCAATGGAACAGAAGACAAAACACAGAAATCAACCCATGAACCTACAGCTAAATGATCTTTGACTAGGCAACAAGAATGTACATTGGGGAAGATAGCCTCTTTAGAACATGGTGCTGGAAAA
>NW_007786926.1:2309-2577 GCF_000696425.1 Galeopterus variegatus
AAAGAATGAAAGAAACAAAGATGAAATAATAAGTTGAACTTTCAAAAGGAGAAAACAGAACATAGGTTAGCAGAGGCGGGGTGGAAGAGAGGGAGTAGGTGGAAAGAAGAAATTGGTAAATGGCCAGGTAAAATGACTACGTTTTATATTGTTGAATATATTAATTATCCTGATTTCAGCATCACATATGGCACACAAATATTGATGTTCAAAAGAGTACCCCAGAAATATTTACACTCAACTATGTTCTAATAAAGAAGTTTTAAGG
>NW_007786927.1:0-1049 GCF_000696425.1 Galeopterus variegatus
GGTTTGGCCTTTAAGGGGGTAGTGGGGTTGGTACGCTGGCAGATGGAGCAATTACGAGAGATTTCTTGCAAGAGAGTTTTATCGGCTGGGGGTAGAGGGGAGAAAGTTTGGAGGAAGAGCGCTAAACTTTGGGGGTTTGAATGGAATAAATCATGGAGAAGACGGAAAAGAGAAGATTTATCATCTGGTGTTGGAGCGGGGTTACTTATGGTGTCTGGTAGAAGAGGGAGGAGTGAAATGTTTGTAATGTCTGGAGTGAGAGGACCTGCAGTGGCGGCCATTCGAGCTGTATTGTCCGCTTTACAATTGCCTCGGGTTATGGGAGAGTTGTCTTTTTGATGTGCTTTACAATGGGAGACCCCTAACCGTGTGGGTAGCCGAGAGGCCTCAAGGAGTTTGTCTATTAGGGCAGAATTCGTTATGGCATTGCCTTTGGTGTTGCGTAATCCTCTTTCTTTCCAAATTGCTGCATGGGATATAAGTATATTGAAAACATATTTTGAGTCTGTGTATAGGTTAAGTGATTTACCTTCTGCAAGTATACAAGCCCAAGTGGCCACAATAAGTTCAGCCTGCTGATTAGTGGTACCGGGCGGTAATGGCTGAGCCTCCATGATTGAGTCTAGAGAGACCACAGCATAGCCTGCATAATGTTCGTAGTCAATTCTGAATGAGGATCCATCAGTGAACCATGTGAAGTCGGCCTCAGGTAGGGGGCCCTCGGAGATAGAGGAGTGACAAGGAATAAAATTTTGGAGGGCTTCTAAGCAGTTATGGACATTTATAGAGAGCTGTATCCCGCTAAGCCCAAAAAGGATTGAAACACAATATCCTTTGTCAGCCAGGAAATTAAGAAGGGATGCAGTGTCGGCCTGTGATTGTGCCCAAGAGAGACTACAGAGCAAAAGGTCATCTACGTATTATAGGAGAGTCGACTGTGGATGGGAGGAGTGAAAATGTTTGAGGTCTTGGGCTAGCACTTGGCCGAAGAGGTGGGGGCTGTCCCGGAATCCCTGGGGTAAAACAGTCCAAGTAAGCTGCTCTGAATG
>NW_007786927.1:1995-2577 GCF_000696425.1 Galeopterus variegatus
CTGACTATAGGAGAGCTACTGGGTGTAGTTGGTCCCCTAAATTCCTTTAAGACCCAAAATGTGGCTCCCATACCTAAGAGGAAGGAAATAGGACGACCATCTACAATAATAGTTACCCTGGGTTCACTTTTTGTGATGTTAATGGTCAGGAAGGACCGAGGGCCCCTTCAATCCTCCTCAGCCAGTCCCACCAAAGGTGCTTGAGATGCCTGAGATGGCTGGGGTTTGGTTGGCCAATCTCCCCTTCGGGTGAGTGGGCAATCGGAGCCCCAATGTCCCCTTTTTTGGCACTTGGGGCATGGAGTGGTGGGTGGTCTGGGCAAGGGGCAGGTCCATGACCAGTGACCTTCTTTCCCACATTTGAAGCATGCCCCAGCAGGGGTTTTGGCGGCGGAGGGCCCAGAAAAGCGTCGAGGAGACAGTCTGATTATCTGGGCCAACATCTGAAAATTGGCCAGGTCAGCCTTTTGTTTTCGTCGTTCTTTTTCCTCCTCCCTATTGTGGAAAACCTTAAAGGCCACTGATAAAATCTCGGTCTGTGGGGTAGCAGGGCCCTGTTCCAGTTTTTTTTTTTTTTTTTTT
>NW_007786928.1:0-274 GCF_000696425.1 Galeopterus variegatus
TTGCTGAATAATTTAAGAAGTGTGTAATATGAACTTAATTCAGTGAATATATAACTAATCTAGGTTATCCCCTCCCAGGCAAATTTACATTTCATTGACCACATCAAAAATGAAACTCTGTTGGAGGATGATATGCATGGGTGACTAATTTGTTTCAGAAACCACAGTATAGTAGATTGAATTACGTCCCCCCAAAACTCACTGTTCTAGGTGTTTTGTTATAAGACACAGAAACAGACTAATACACACAAGAGAGAAAACAGAATGTGGGCAA
>NW_007786928.1:2111-2577 GCF_000696425.1 Galeopterus variegatus
CTAAATTGCTGCCTTGCTGATGATTTCCTGGGGAAGGCATTTTGTGCAGCTCAGGTTTTAACTGTTGACCTTGTAAGTACTTCCAGGTCTTGGGAGGTCCAGTACACGCGGGTTGTATAGAAACTCTGGTCTGTGCCTGAGTCTTTTCATCAAACTGAACCCCCTACAGTTTCGTATAGCATACATTATACGAAGTTATCTATACTCTTGACCAGTCTCCACTGAGTGGTCCTGTGCCGATCGGAGGGCAGATCAGCTATCCATGCTGTGGCCCAATGTTCCACTGCTGGACCCATCACCCCCACTGACAGCACTCCCAACACTTCCCATGGGGCAGGTCAGGCACTGGTCCCTTGCGATGACTCAGTGGCCTCTGAGTGACTCCTTTTTTCAGTTATCTATGGTCCCTTCACCTATCTGGATCCATGGGAACCCTGTTAGTGATCTTGCTGGCCTGGAGGTTCCC
>NW_007786929.1:0-2577 GCF_000696425.1 Galeopterus variegatus
ATTAAAAAACATGAAGAGAGAATAGAAATTCTGTTACCATGTATTTTGCTAGGGGAGAAAATGTCTACTTTTACCATCTCTGTGATTGTCCCACATTCAAGTACCATCTCTATTTTTATTTAATTAATATTTTTCTGTAAAAGACTTTGGAAGGATTCACTTTTTAAAAATCTAGCTTACTCTAAAGCAATAATATCTTTGAAATCACAGGATTGCTGTCCTAGTTATACCCTTTCTGAATGCACCATAAAATAAACACAAAATTATTAAAATTGAAAAATGCTTGTCTATTTACCACCAAAAATTATCTAAGATACTACCAATGGATGGCAAACTGCACTTTGATAGTACTTATTTTACTTAGAATGAGGATAGAAGGTCTAGAATCCAAGGGGGAAGAAGAAATGTTTTCTGGTGACTCCAGAAAACATTTGGCTTAATGTATGGGGCAGTTTTCTCAAACTAGAATTCCAAGAATATGGAGGTCCATGGTCATATTTTCAGGAGTCTACACATTCTTTAGAAGGATTTGTAAAAATGTATGTTATCATTTAGGCGCTAGTCAAAGATAAGTATACTCTAGATGAACTAGATAACCACATTGTGATCAAGTTCTGCTATAAAATTTCAGTGCTTATATATGCACTTCAGTTTATGATGGCAATTGACTCTTGACTAGTACTTGTTTGTAGCAGGCTAATGAGCTAAAAGAGTGAAATTAATAGGTAAATAATGATTTCACCTTAAACAAAAGCCAAAAGAAATTACAAATAGCTGCCTAAGGGAGGGTATCATGATAGTTCAAAGGGAAGGAGAATTAGGCAATAGGAACCCAGGTTATAAGAGTCATAGCGGCTAGTACTATATTCATATTAGAAGCAGAGATTGATGCCAATGAAATAACGTCATCTTTCACATTAAAATAGTGTTCCTTTTAATTTTGCTGGCTCGATGTTAATTTATTTTTGTTTCATTGTTCCATAAGAGCTGAAAGTACATGGATTTATACCACTTTTTATTTAATGTTTTACTTAAGTTATATAATGATAAAAAAATAATTTAAGTCAGCACTGGGGTTCTTGGAAATCTTTTTCTTTCAAAAAGCTGTTAGCCATTACCCCAGTAGAGAAACCCTGCTGGAGCAAATCCCAGCACGTTCCTTGCTTCTTATTAACATTTATATTATGATCATTTAGAAGGGTATACCTTGACTCTTATGGGGTTTTGAGCCTTGGAATACTTTTCATTATTATAAATTACAGACATTTTCATGCTAGGTGCTAGAAAACCCAGCATATAATACCCACGCTTTAAGAACTGTTAACTTGTGGGGAGATTATTCACATTTTTTGAAAAATTTTTTTAAAAACTTTGCTTTACAAAAAGAGACATTGAAAAGTTTTCAAAAATATTTTGCTTCTTTGGTTGCACTTAAGTGTCCATTTATACAATTATTAACTTTTTGAAAGAGAACCTGGGGCCATACTTTGTATCCAAAGTGTAAAAAATAAAGCCAGCTGAAAATCAATGAGAAATTAAGATAAAGTATTTATTCACTTATAAGTCTATGAACAAATCAAATTTCATCTCTATGAATTGAATTTGCATTGAGATTTTCCATTGATAGGTCTATTATAAAGCAGTTTGTTATGTAATAAGCCTTTTCTTTTTTTCTTTTTCTTCTGGTTTATCTGTTTGGCTTTGTTGATACTTAAAGTGGAGGAAAGTATTTCTACATATAATTTTTAAAACTTGAAGGTTTATAAATTTGAAGCCAATTTTTAATGAGCCTTACTTTTAGGTCTTTGAGTTCTTCCGGCAGGGTAATTAAAGCTTAACATTCACCTAAGACTTATGAAGAATTCTTTGGAATAAGAATGAAATGTGTTTGCCTAAACCACAGCCTAAGACGACAATGTTTCTTTTAATACTCATGAAATCTCAAATGCTTTTCATCTCCCCTACAATTTTTCTTGACTACTTTGGAATAGACTCTGCTTAACCAAGACAAGAATCATGTCAAGAGGAATTTGGTGAATCAATGATAAGTTCAAAGAGCTGCTAATGGAATAATTTTGAGCCATAAGCTAATAAGTCTCCACCTGTATCTCATGTGCTATTCAGAAACCTTTACTTCCGATAGTACAATCTTATTACACCAGAAAAAATAACATTTTTGTTATGCAATAATGAGCTATGCAATTATGACATGAAAAGCTACAGAAAATAGCACTTGTGTAAATTAGATGATTTGACCACATTCTAGATCATGAGACAGAAGCCAAGATGAAGATTGCTGTCTAACATCCTTTCTCTCCTTCTAACGGGGCAGAAAGGGCCTGGTTAGGAGGCAAGAAACTGCAGAAACGCCCTGCCTGTCCTGCAGTCTCAGTGCTGCATTGCTTAACAGCCCAGAGATCAATGGCTTATTCACCAAACACAAAGGAAATGGTAGATGTTGGAAGGAAGCATGTTCACCCCAGTGATCTCCACAGGCAAGTATTTCTTAGAAGGGTCAGAGTTCTATGACAAGTGCCAAATTATTAAAATAAGATCAAGTTAGGTTTTACAAATTTT
>NW_007786930.1:0-2577 GCF_000696425.1 Galeopterus variegatus
TGGCCATTGGCTTTGGTTGTTTTTTCTTCTTGCACAATCTACTGTCTTGCTAATGCTCTTTCAATGTCTGCCTGTGTCTTTGCTCATTCATTTTTGTGTTCAATTCTAAAATAGTTCTCCCTTCCCTGGCTGTGTTGCAAGGGAACAAAACGTGCCTTCTTGAAATCTTCCTGGGATTCTGCTGTTTAAGAGAGTGAAGGCTTTATTCCTACTTTATCAAGTTCCTCTAAATTGCATAGACGATTATTTGAAACCTGGCTATGGTTTGAGAAGACTTAGTACACACTGAGCAGCTTCTTGTGAAAACTCTACTCTTCAAACTGTCTTAAATCCAACAGAACTAAGAAACCACCTGCTAATTTCACAGCTAGGTGAGTAATGGAAAAGTGTTTTGCTGGCTTCTCCTGGAGGTTTCTTAAACAGTTACAAACTTGTGCTTTCTCTAAATTTTTTTGTGAGAGAAAAATCAAGCACTACAACTACAATGGCATACTTGGAAGATAAAAGAATAACTCAGAGAATCTTCTTTTACACAATACATCTGTGTATTCCTGTTGCCCAATATTCTTTTGAAGGAGAAGGTCTAAGACCTATAGCATTCTATTATACTTGTTTGTTATAAATAAGTGTTTGGGTAGAAAAATTAGACTTGGTATTTCAGCTTGATTTAACCACTGAATCAGATAGGAGCTTGGAGGTAGGACCCCTGGGTTTTTGCATTAGCTTCATTAATAGCTTCCTGGGATTGCATATTTTATCAGGGACCAGAACTTGGACAAGTTACAGAACTCCATTTACCTAGTGGAACACAAAGTATGAGGGGCAGGATTCCAGAAACTGGGAAGGGCCTGGCAAGATCAATTCAGGGATGCAGGTGTTTCTGGAATACTAGACAGGTTTTTGGATGAGGAATTTAGAAAGCAGACGAAAATGAAACAGAAACCCACTAATATGAACTGGAAACAGATGGAGAGAGATTCAAGTCCTACAGTTGGCTCAGGAATGTCCATAAAAGAACCTTGGATTTTGACAGGAGCCTTGTTTTTTGGATGCTACGAATGGAGCAGAGGAGACTGTTTGGGGCCGGGGGGGAAGAAAAAAAAAAGAAAAAGAAAAGGAGAAGGAAACCACTGTGACTTTATTCACACTTCTAGGTTATATAATAATAATTACTTACAACTGGGCACTTATGTACCAGGAGCCTTAATGTCCTAAGGACATTACATACATTAATTACTTAGTTTCACTTCAACTCTATGCATTATATACTATCAATGCAATGTGTGGAGGAGATGCTCTGAAGTGTGGTGGTTCAGAACACATCCCTAAGAGCTAGATTATCCATGTTCAAATCCAAGTTCTCATTTTCTAATTGTAAGTCTTCAGCTAGTTAGTTAACCTCTTACTAGATTGTCGAAAAGATAAAATGAGTTAATATACCTAAAGTATCCAGAATAGTATGCATTAAGCTTTCAGTAAATAACAGTTATTATTTCATGAGTGGTGCATCCAAGGCTCAGTGTTTAGCTTGTCCAAATAACATTTACAATTCTTCTTACTCCCTACTCAACCTGTGTCATATTTACCTGTGTCATGTGATTTTTGCTCTGTGCTAGATAACAGACAGAAGTGATCACAGTTAAAGACCGGATTATCTTTTCAAGAGCAGTGTGCTAGTTCTATTCAGGGTTTGGAGTTTGGGAGTCTGAATGTTACAGAGGGGGTAAATGAGGGAAGGTGGAGATGGCACAGATGAATTCCAGGAGTGCTTAACTGCCTGATTCCATTTTACTTCTATTATCACTACCAGGGAAACTCTGTCCACCACCTGGCTGAGATCTTTTCACCTACTCTCTGCTTTAGTGCTCTTTGTTTTGTGAGAGTTGTGTATTAAAGGAGTGTTGGTGAACATTAATAACTCCTGTTGTTAAGGTCTACCTTTTGCACCTTACGTGTTTAGAAAAAGCACCCAGAAATAATTAAAACAGAAATAGTGATTTTTAAATGCTTTCGGCACAGCATTTAAAGGCAGATAATGTAATTAGAAGTGGCCACATATAAGAAACAGTAGGAATTCAGCATACTGGTAGGTAAGCTCTAGAGC
Organism: Galeopterus variegatus; assembly: GCF_000696425.1. Classification (NCBI taxonomy): domain Eukaryota; kingdom Metazoa; phylum Chordata; class Mammalia; order Dermoptera; family Cynocephalidae; genus Galeopterus; species Galeopterus variegatus. Next base: position 2,105 of record NW_007786930.1, read on the forward strand.
ATATATCTTGTTTGAATGTAAGAGTCATGACTGGGATCTGGACAACTTTTCCCAAAAAGACAAGAGGATGGGATTCAGATAACCAAAATAATCCCTAAATCCTTATTTTTACATACAATTTCTTAATTTTCTTAATTATTTGATCATATTATTTTAAATTCTCTGTATTTTCTTTTTCTGCTAGTTCATTGTTGGAATATTAAAACACTACTGATTGTTGCATATTGATTTTGTGTCTTGTAATTTTACTGAAATCGTTTATCAACTCTAAGAATTTTTTTTAGAGTCTTTAAGCTTTTTTATGTATAGGATCATGTCATCTGCAAACAGGGACAATTTGACTTTGTCTTTTCCAATCAGAATTACCTTTATTTCTTTCTCTTCCCTGAATGCTCTGGCTAGTATTTCCAGCAATATATTAAATAGGAGTGGTGAGACTGAGAATCCTTGTCTTGTTTCCATGCAGGATGATA
>NW_007786931.1:0-846 GCF_000696425.1 Galeopterus variegatus
GGTCCTTTTAAGAACAAGTATAAAGAAATATTTTGTGTGTGATGGCTTAGTGGAAAAAAAAAAACGCTAATTCTGTTTAAAATTTTGTTTTTTTATTTTAACTTCTCAATATACACTGTAGTTCACATTCATGACCCCCTTTGACCATAGTTCTGTTTAAAATTTTGACAGAATCATGACATGAAAGTGAAATGGGAACAAATCTCAGCTAAGGGAAATGGGAAATACAAAAGAAACATCATAAAATCATCTCTGGTTGGGCCGGCCCGGTGGCGCACTGGAGAGTGTGCCACTTGGGAGCGCGGCGGCGCTCCCACCGAGGGGTCGGATCCCATGTGGAGACCAGTTCCCGCTCACTGGCTGAGCGCAGTGCGGGCGCAACACCGAGGGTTGTGATCCCGTTGCCGGTCCCCGGTACGGGCGGGACACCGAGGGTTGTGATCCCGTTACCAGTCAGTAAAAAAGACAAAAAGGAATAAAAATAAATAAATAAATAAAATAAAAATAAATAAATAAATTAATAAAATAAAATAAAATCATCTCTGGGAAGACACGGTGGGCTGCAATGCAGAAATTTATAGAGCACCTACTGAACTCAAGGCACTACACTAAGTGCTGGATAAGAATTCTGGTCAGTGCACTTCTAGGAGTTATATTCTTTTTTTTTTTTTTCCTTTTTGTCTTTTTCCGTGTCCGGCAACGGATCGCAACCCTCAGTGTCGCGCCCGTACCAGCAAGGGACCGGCAACGGGATCGCAACCCTCGGTGTTACTTCCGCACCTCGCTCAGCCAGTGAGCGGGAACCGGTCTGTATGTGGGATCCGAACCCTCGGTGGGAGCGCCACC
>NW_007786931.1:1754-2577 GCF_000696425.1 Galeopterus variegatus
TCCTTACTCTGAAATGTCTCAATCCAAAAACAGCAGATTAGAAGGAAGGGTTTATTTGATTTTCCTGCTTAACTTTTCTGGAGTTTTACTGTTGTTATCTTTACTTTGTAGGATATGAATTACATACAGCTGCTCTACAACACTAATTTTTCTAACACAGGGGGTTTCTGATATTCATTTACTAGTCTGCCTGTAAAAGAGTAGAGCTTATTTGACGGCTATTTTTCACAACACGGGACATGCAGTGTTATACCACAAAGCATTGACTAGGGGAAAAGCACTAAAAACACACGGTGCTGCAGTTAGGAAGTGCTATAGTTGAGAAGAAGGTCCTTCCTTTCAGCATGGCCTAAGTTCAAACAGCAAAAGAAAAGACAAAAAAATGGACCTTCCCTAATTCTTTTGTTATTCCTACTTCTATTACTTCAGTTCATTTTTGTTCTCTAACTTGCACAAACCTTCTTACACTTTTACAAGATTGTCTTAGCAACAAACATGAGCACCCATATCTTCTCAAACAAATGTGGCCCACATGCAGTGTTGCTCATTACCAGTAGTACATGTATGAAACGATGTCAATTTCCCTCTCCATACTTCTAAAGGATCACTACAGAAACCCTTTTAAGTGTGTCTAATAGCTCTATAGCAATGTTAGCTCGAGTTATAATTATTCTAAAAGGTGAATAAGTTTTCCTGTAAGAAGTGCCTGGTAGTGTGTGTGTGCTCGACTACTACCATGCCAGAAGTTAGGCCACAATTATGCCTCCTTAGCAGGAATGTCAAGTGCAAATACTCAGAGTAAATACCCCATCCTAGGACAAAA
>NW_007786932.1:0-1485 GCF_000696425.1 Galeopterus variegatus
AAAAAAAAAAAAAAGAAAGGAAGATACATTGGTGCACATGCACACTAACTCCACCCCCACAAACTTATTTACGGAGAAATGTGCTGCACAATCCCCAAACCAGACCTAAGCCGATGGAGCCTGACTAAATTATCCTATCTTCCCTACATGTACAAATCATGAGTAGACACCTTGGTGAATTTTTACAAAAAGAGCATACCAATGTAATCACCAAGAAAAAGTACTTGACTAGCACTTAAGGAACACTCTTTTGCCCCTCACAATTATTACTCATTCATTATCGACTCTGACTTCTTATACAATAAATTAGTTTGACCTGTTTTTGAACTTTGTATATATGGAATCATACTGTGTCTTTTTTGTGTCTATTTTCCTCTGCTCAGTATTATATTTATGAGATTCATCTGCATCATTGTGGATAGTAGCAGTTCATTCATTTTCATTGCTGTATGTTATTCCACTGTGGAATATACCACGACTTATTTATTCATTCCTCTACTTATGGACAATTTTGTTCTATGGAAGCAACACGGCATTGGGACTATTATAAATGCTATAAACATTCTTATACATGTATTTTCATTTTACTATGCATTTATTTGGGACATACCTACGAGTGGCATTGTTGGGCCATAAGGTGTGGTACCTTCAGCTTTATTAATGTTAAACAGTTTTTAACATGGTTTTAACAATATGTACCATCAAAATCAGTGTATAAAAATTTCTGGTTTCTCACTGACAATTGGCACAAGCCATTTTCAATCATTTGTTCTTTCTTCTTAATAAATAAAAGTAAATGCAAATGTTTTGTAGTTAGCACTATTGTGTAATAGTGCTACAGACCATTAAACTATATAGAAACAGCCATACATTGTCTAGATTCATACACCTCTTATTATCATAGTCCTTTCATTCACATTGTTGCTATTTTATAATCTCCAGTCTTTACTTGCTGTTTCTTCTCCCTCCAATCCAAGTAATTCTACATAGTTTCACTTCATTTATCTTCTTAAAGCGCCTGTCTAACTGTACTAATCTCTTCCTCAAAATCCTTAAGGCTCCCAGCTACCTTGAGATAGCAACTTCACACTTTCTAATCCCATCTCCACAACCTACCTTCTAAGCCTTATTCCAAACTTCTTTTTCTCATATACCATATATTTCAGTCAGGTGCAACTTCTCTTTGTCCAAGTGGGCCAAAACTTTCTCCACAGCCAATTGTTTGTACATGCTATTATCCTTTTATGGTGTCTCCTTCTTCTCCCAACCCACCCTCCCTGGGTGGATGCCCCACCTTTCATAAATGCCCCTTCTTTCATAAACCAGATGTTACTTCATTCAATTCTTCTGGCATTTGGTTCTGATGGCACTTAAATCACTCCCCCACCTTCAGTTATTTTTTTTAATTATCAAGTTGTTCTGGTACCATCCCACTAGATGGTAGGTAGGTTCATTCCTGGAGAAAAGGACTCAGCTTAGCACAAT
>NW_007786932.1:2209-2577 GCF_000696425.1 Galeopterus variegatus
ACCATCCCACTAGATGGTAGGTAGGTTCATTCCTGGAGAAAAGGACTCAGCTTAGCACAATTCTTTGCTAATATAGCAGGTGCCCAATAAATATTTGTAAAATTGAAGTGAATGTGCTAAGTATATATATGTTTTACTGAAACTCCCTGGATTGTTGGAACACAAATTTACCAGATAAAGAATGCCAGATTTTTCTTGGCCAAATGATGATAGCAGTCTCTGAATGGGAGGGATGAAGCAATATTTGCCAAAGTATCTGTTCAAAATCTGTTTGATTGACAGCTTCTACCCTGTCCCCGATTGTTGCTTATTACACCTAAGGAATCTATATTTTTTATGGAAACTGATTTCTGTAAGGAAAAAAAAAA
>NW_007786933.1:0-2577 GCF_000696425.1 Galeopterus variegatus
GAAAAAAAAAAAAAAAAAAAAAAAAAAAAAAAAAAAAAAAACCCACATTTTACCCCATAATTATTCACAGTTATCATTTTTTAATTAAAAATAAAAATTTAAAAATAACGTAAATAAATAAAACTTTTAAAATGAGATTTTACCTTTATCTGGGATGTTTCATTTCTTTTAGTTAAAAATGACCAAGTATATTCAGTATCACAAACACGTGCTAATTCTGGATATTCTGTAGGTACGAGTTACAGTATTCTGTGCACTTTTTTGTACTGTTTAAATTTCTCAACATTTTAAAGACAAGAAAAACAAAAGAAAACACTTTATGGTTTTCATAGCAAAGAATTCCTTTGTTTTTCCAAAAACAATAAAAGTAGTCTTAGAATTCCTGTGACAATCTCCTTTTTTGACCAAATACGGCCATTTGGCAACCGCATAATCCAGCTGTTATCACCGGAGAAAGGAACTAACAAGCAAAGTTACAGAAATATGATTGTCTTCGTTCAGCTGGCCTCTTCAACAATGTGTGATGACAGATGCCAGTCCAAGTCACAGCACAGCTGGCACAATCACGGAAGTTACCTCCGGGACCCACCAGGTGGTGTGTGTGCATAGACAGTGCTACTCCTCAGCAGGGGCTCCCAGCATCCCGAAGCAAAATGTCCTCTGCTGGAGGGTTTAAAAGCTGTTTCAGTCTATCAGCAACCTAGGTACTCATGCTTAAATTGAGAGCTCCAAAGAAAGCCCCTTCTCCATGTTCCCCCCCAGTCTTCCTTCCAAGTGATATCCTGATGCTGAATACTGATGTACCCTGCTCCAGGTGTATCCTCATGTGACCACGCTCCAGGCAGAACTAGAGTTGTATTTTTTTTTTTTTTTTTGAAAATAAAACTCGGTGTGTACACTTACTCCCTTTTCAAACATTTCACAGCAAAACCATGGTTGCATTGCCAAGAGTTATAAAATTACACAGGATATGAAAATCTGTTATTTTCATAACAAAGTCCTTTAACTTAGCCAAAGTATTTTGAGTTCCAAAACAGCTCACATCCCCAAATGGTAGAGTTTTCATAGTGATTTACTGATTTTTGGCATTTGTTGTGGGCTCTAACCTATCAAATTTTGAACACAGCCATTTTTCAGCTATGCCAGGAGCTACTGAATAACCTTTCCAATATTATGATTAGATCAATACCCAATATACATACAAACTGTAACATGCTCATAATATGCTAGGCAGATAGGTAAATTCCCTTTATTTTTCATTGCAAAAGTGATATAAACTTGGAGTAAAGAAAATTCAAGTAATTTAGTGGCATATAAAATAAAATAAACAAAATAAGACAGCCTTCCTTTACTTTCCGTCCCACTCTCAGTCCCACTCCTCAAATTACTTGAATGATTTACTCCTTAAATTACTGTGAACAATTTTGTGCATATATTTGTAGACCTCGAAGAGTAAGTTTTTACTTTTTATTTCACTAAATGGGATTTTACATACACATTGTTCTGAAACTTTCTACTATTCAGATAACATTTTTATGGTGAAATATTCCAGGTCAGTGTGTGTGTGTGTGTGTGTGTGTGTGTGTGTGTGTGTGTATTCATTCTCTTTAGTAACTTAATAGCATTTAACAGAATTGATATGATAATAATACTCATAACAGTAACAATAGCAAACACTTCTATAATGCCTACAATGTGTCTGGCTCCAGGTGCTTTACATGTTTCAACTCAATCATTACTCACGACAACCCTATAAGATAGGACTATTTATTACCCCCTTTACAGATGAGAAAACTGAGGCATAGAAAAGATAAAACAACTTCCACAAGGTTATAGGGCTGGTAAGAGCTGTGATCCAAACTCAACCAGTCCGGGTCCGAGGTCCACCACTACATTTGACTGATTATGCTGTAAATTGCTAACAATCTCCCTGGAAATGAACATTCAGATTTTTCACTATTTTAAACAATGCCACAATAAATATCGTTAAAAAAATATATTAGCATTTCTTGAAGGCGCATATCTAGAAGGGGGATTGCTTGTACAGGCATTTAAAAATTTGACCTCCAGAGAAGTACATTACTCCAAACAGTGCTTCTTTCTTGCCCTTCGCTGACCCTAGATATTATCAATCATTTTCCTTTTTTGATAAGCTGATAGACATAAAGCAGAATCAGGATGTTGCTTTAATGTGCATGGCCCTAATCACTAGTGAGTTTAAGTAGCATTTCAAGTATTTACTGAATACTGATCACGATCTAGGGTTTACTGGTCTCTGAATTTCTCCTCACTTTTCGGCCCATTATTCTATCCAGTTGTCTTTTTTTATGGATTTATAGAAGTTCTTTCTCCCCACTTCCTGCCACACAGTGAACACGTGCAGACCCCTGCTTGAATCCCCAAACAGTGCCTGGAGCTGCGATTGCACAGTCAGAACAGGCTCCAGTGCAGGGCCGGAGGCGACACACTGAGAACAGCGCTCAGGAAATCACAGCTGCCTCCCCAAAGCAAAATCACCAGCATAGTAGACAGATAACAAAGCGTATCCGAGGCTATAGCTCCTATCTGCCCATAAAA
>NW_007786934.1:4613-7190 GCF_000696425.1 Galeopterus variegatus
GGAGTCTTTCCCCCAATGTATATTTTTGGTGCCTTTGTCAAAGATCAGTTGGCTGTTAATATGTGGGTTGATTTCTGAGTTATCTATTCTGTTCCATTGGTCCATGTGTCTGTTTTTATGTCAGTACCATGCTGTTTTTGTTACTACAGATTTATAATATAGTTTGAAGTCAGGAAATGAGTTAGTGCCTCCAGCTTCACTGTTTTTGCTCAAGATTGCTTTGGCTATTCAGGGTCTTTTGTTGTTCCATATGAGCGTTAGGATTGCTTTTTCTATTTCTCTGAAGAATGTCATTGGTATTTTGATGGGAATTACATTGAATATGTAGATGGCTTTGTTTTTATTTTATTGTGCAGACCTCTGATACAATTTTCAGGCATTTCTAACATTTTTTAAAAATTCTGGTAAATCTTTTTTATTTTCTGATTTTCTCTTTTTTAAAAAATAAAGGAAAGACATAGATAGATAGAACAAACATAACAATATGTTTTTAATTGATACAGAGTCCTCTTAAATCTTTGAGAACAGGATTACTTTAAATTCTCTTGTGTAAACTTTGTTCATGTTGGCCTTTTTATGTTAAGCTGTTGTTTTGCCACATACATCTTGGGATTCTTGGGTGTTCATTTATATTTGTAATTGAAGGACTAGTTGGAAAAACGGGCTTCTGTAGCAGCTTTATGAAGTAGGTTTATCACCCAAAAGGAAAGGATTATTTTGGGGTCTGACACTCTTTCAGGTTTAACAACATATGCAGACCCTTAACAGAAGAGATGTTCGAGTTGGCTTTTGGTCTTACTCATGCCTTTGATGTCGGTGCTACCAGCAGACCTGTGAGAGGCTCCTTTTTTTGCCATCCTACCACAGAACACCCTGTCAGGGTAACTCCCAGATCCCTCTCCTACTAGAGGGAGCATTCAGTGGCCACGGCAGGAAAGGAACAGAAAAGACACCAAACTTTCTAGAAATATGTCTTGAACAACCCAGGAATAAGAGGAAGCTCTTAAAATGAATTTCCACTTCATCTCCAATCCACAGGTAATATTCATTTTCCTTCTGAAGACACACTAATTAGAAATGCTTTAGAATGCTTTGGATAAATTGCAGCATTATTTATTGGAGTGTGGAAATGGGAATGTCAAATGCCAAATGTGAAACGTGTCCCTACAAATGCTGTCAGGCTTCAATTCCCGAGAAATCATACAGATATTTTCATGAAAGATGAAAAATGATGGTCATGCACCACTGATATCATTTTCTATTCTGTGTGTGATTTGGACACTGCTAGGCATAAATTGGATTTATGTTGCACAAGCATAAATTATATTCTTCTCAGAGTAAATTGCAGGATTAGCATTTATTTTAGGACTTATCATACCTGATTTTGTTGCCTTTGTCTGTCAGACAACTCCAGAAGCTGAACGGCAGGGGTGTCCCTCTCTGGAGACTCTTCCAGATGATAGGAGTCTTATGAGTTCACTCACCAGAGCTGCTACCACCTGACAGGAAGCAAGAATTCCTCTAGGAGGTAGCAATGCCAATAGGGCAGCCACTTCCTACCATACGAGCTCTTTATCAATCTCTCCAATGGTCTCATCTCATAAGTATGTGTGATGCACTATAGAAGGAAGAATTAGGGCCTCCAGTTACCCTTCCCTCCAGGTGTTCAGTTAAGCCCTTCCTGATGCTCCAGCCTGCCCCTAGAACACTGCAAGCATGAGCATCCACACACAACTTGTGCCTCAATTCCAGTGATGATGGCGAAGACTCTGCTCTATTTGAGCTCCAGGTGGAAGAGGTCTCCAGAAATAAAGGAGCAGGCATTTTCAAGCAGTGTGTGCTGATTTTTATTGGCTGTCAGCTTCCTGATAAGTTCTGTACCAGCCTATTTTCTGCATAGGCTTCTTTCATCAAAGAATAAGAGAACTCGTGGAAGCAATTCTATGCTTTCAAGTTTTGTAGGGGCTTTATAAGTGATGAAGTACCGTGACATACATATAACATGCCACATTTAAGAAGGCTTATGTTAGACTTTATTTAGAGTCATTACCAATAGTTGACATATTTGTATCATGTCCCTAAATTGCCCACTAGCACACATTAACATGTAGTTGTCAAGTCACAAGTATCAGACAAGCAACAATCTTTTTGCTTGCTTTATATATTTATATATATTTTTTTCTGGTTTCCAGAATACAATTTGCTTTTCTCATGATTGAAAAAATATTAATGTTTTTGAAAAATATCCCATTTTTGATGTCGGTGCTACCAGCAGACCTGTGAGAGGCTCCTTTTTTTGCCATCCTACCACAGAACACCCTGTCAGGGTAACTCCCAGATCCCTCTCCTACTAGAGGGAGCATTCAGTGGCCACGGCAGGAAAGGAACAGAAAAGACACCAAACTTTCTAGAAATATGTCTTGAACAACCCAGGAATAAGAGGAAGCTCTTAAAATGAATTTCCACTTCATCTCCAATCCACAGGTAATATTCATTTTCCTTCTGAAGACACACTAATTAGAAATGCTTTAGAATGCTTTGGATAAATTGCAGCATTATTTATTGGAGTGTGGAAAT
>NW_007786935.1:0-2577 GCF_000696425.1 Galeopterus variegatus
CCTTTTAACCAGTTTGATATTTTGGTATATTTCCTCACAGAATTTTTAGATACATATAAAACATGGAAAAGTATAAAAGATGTTGCCATGTACAATTTTTGTTCCGTCCTTTTTTCTTTTCTTTTCTTTTCCTTTTTTACTTAATCTACCATGAGAAGCATCTTCCACGGTCATTAAAATTATTCAGAAACGTAGTTGCTAATGGCTGCATATTATTCCATCACTCCAAGTATCATCTTTTATATTATCAATATCCATATTGGACTCTAAGGTTATTTAAATATTTTTTTGCTCTGAAATAAATGTTGCAATTGATATTTTTATGAAAATATCCTTCTTACTATCTTTGAATAGTTTCTTGGACTGGATGTCTGGTAATAGAATTCATTTTGATATTAAACATCAAAATAGAATAAATCGTCTCTTTTGAGGAGCGGAGCAAGGCAGCTGGCCACACCAATCCTCTATTAGACTTACAAGGTTTAATGCATATTTAGTATAAAAAAATCTTTAAAGAGCTTTGTATATCTACCATTTTGTCTATGTCAGTCATGTGTTTATACATTTATATGTCCACTGGCCTTTTAAAAGAATTCATTAAGACAGAAGACCAGGAGAGTGGTTATTAAAGGAGAAAGAATTCTGTGATTTAAAGATGTCGTTAGTGAAAATGACCTCCCAGAGACTCCCTAAAATTATGACTATCAGAAGTCACTAATTCATAGATTAGAAAAAAAATCTTGGTTTCTTTAGTGTTCACTGGAGTAAAAATTCTTCCTGAAAAATATATTTCCAACTAGGATCATAAAAAAGAGAAAAGTATCACCCTACCATTCTAAGAGAGGAACTACCCCTACGGCCCTTTCCTTATTTTTTTCAAGGGTGAGGGCTGAGGAATGAATGTAGAGGCACTGAAATAAAATAAATATAAGATGCTGTGGACTGATTGAATTGTGTCCCCAAAGCTCATGTATTAGAAGCATAATTCCCACTGTGACTGTTAAGAGGGTGGGAAATCCTATTACAGTAAGTGAAGGTGGGACCTTGAAGAGATGATTAGATTGGATGACCATGCCATGACGAATGGATTAAAAATGGTGGTCATGGCATGGTTTGTAGGACTTTAAAAGGAGAGTGAATGAGAAGGTTAGTGTCTCTCTCTCTCTCTCTGCTTCTACCATCTTGCAATGTGAGACCTCTGGGTCCCTGTCATCACCACCAGATGTGTTCCTTGGACTTTAGTCTTCCCAGTCTCAGAAACTGCAAGCAAGAAAATTTCATTTTCTTTACAAATTACCCAGTTCCATGCATTCTGTTATAAGCAACACAAACGGACTAATACATAGGCATCTAAAATTAAATTATACAATTAATTGTCAAAATAAAGATATAAAAAGACCATTACAGAAAACTTTGCTGGCCTAAAAATGATTGAAAACACACACACACACACACACACACACACACACACAAATACATGCCCCAACATCATTAGAATTACGCTGCTCCTCCTTTAATATTCTGCTCAACTTAGGCTTCTTATGTATGCTTCATTGAAAATATCTTCTAGGAACCTTTCCCAGTCTGTTGAGATTAACAGACATCTCACCAGAGAGCCTTTTCATAGAGGTTTAGAAATAAATCTGAATTCCACAGTCCAACTGAAGCTGTGAACTACAACACAGAACATCTTTTACAGACATTGGGGTATTATTATTCCCCTTCTCATCTGTATGTTCACTGACTTGCCAACCATACCAAAATTTATACAATGTTTATAAGTCATATCCAAGAGGAATTGCTTTTTCTTCTGAAACCTGGAAGCCTAAGCATGCATGGTTTTAACTTCTCAAACAATGCAATGAATATCTAATAAGTTAAGAAACTTAAGTTTTAAGGCAAGAAAATCACAGGAGGATTGGTCCCATATCACCTTTATCTGTCTTTTGGGTGATGTGTAAATTGTGTTTCTATTTTCTAACTTAAATATGCTACCCTTTCTGGAATTAGTCTGTATGCATGTGCAATGCATAGCACACCCTGAAGAGCAAAGGCTTTGTTCAGGTGCTATTCTGTAAGGGGTGCTGCTTGCCTGATCCCACCAGTCTTGGTACTGGAGTTCTGACTGAGCCTGCCAATTAGAATACACATAATTTCTCTCCTGTTTTATGGTTTAGGAACTGCAGAGATTCCTGAACTTGGGATTTAATCAGTATAAAATTAGAATTAGCTGAGATTTACTGAAATCAAAATATGTGGTAGGATTTGTATATTCAGGCTTTTTTATTGAAAACCTAATTATCTTGTTTTCTTCTTTTTCTATGAGGTACTGAGAAAAGGGCATGAAAATACTTTTCTTCACTTCCTAGAAAAGTTTGGAAATTAATTTTTCCCAGCCCTGCAAGAGAAGGAATGTTGATTTTGCTTACTAATACTTTTTGGTCTGAGTTGGTGAGCCATACAATGTCTACCGGAAAACAGGTTTTCGAGAGAGGATGAAGAGAGGGATGGAAGCAGAGAGAAGAGGGAAGAGAGGTGGGGTGGAGAGAAAGAGAGAGAGAGAGAGAGAGAGAGAGA
>NW_007786936.1:0-238 GCF_000696425.1 Galeopterus variegatus
GGCGACACCACACCAAGGGTTGCGATCCCCTTCCGGTCACGAAAAAGACAAAAAAAAAAAAGTATAGATTTTCTGAGGAAAAAGTTACAATTCAGCCTGCGGTGTGTGATTCACTTTTAAGGCCAAGAAATGCCATTCTGTTCCTCCTAAAGATTAAACCATTGCAACACAGATGAACTTGGAGAACCTTATTTTAAGTGAAATAAGCCAGGAACAGAAAGAGAAATACAGCATGTTC
>NW_007786936.1:2279-2576 GCF_000696425.1 Galeopterus variegatus
AAAAAAAAAAAAAAATGCATTAAATATGTTCAGAAAATAATCTCTAATTTGTCTCTAAAAACTAATTTGTAGTTTTGTGCAAAAGAAACAAGTTTATAGTTCAACTCCGGGTATTTTTTGGAAAATGCATAACCAATTAGTAGTAATAAGCTGATTTCTAATCTTCTCATTTATGATAAAAGGCATTACTAAGAAAATAAAGAACCCATTAGTTCTCACCAATTTATGGGTTTCACCATGTTGTTTAGAGAGTTTCCACAGAAGGGAAATAATGTTAAGAACTTGCTGCATAACCTG
>NW_007786937.1:0-222 GCF_000696425.1 Galeopterus variegatus
CTCTAGCATACTTCCCGCTGACTCAGATGGCATTGGAGAGGCTCCAGGCTTTGAGGGAATATGATTAGGGGAAAGTTGACTTGGAAACAGTTTAGGTTAGTGGGATGCAGTTCTGTGGCTTGCAGTTACATCCATGTGTAGTTAAGTTCTAGCTAGCCATCCGAAGGTAGGCATAAATTCCAGGAATACTCCTCCCACATACTGTTTCGACTCACCCAGGGC
>NW_007786937.1:1941-2576 GCF_000696425.1 Galeopterus variegatus
GTAGTGATGTTAGCCCCCTGTGCATGACCATGCAAGTTGAGCCTTTGCAGACAAATTCTTGGTGTAGAGTGAGTTTCATGTGGGGAGTATGTAGAAAACCTTTCCTGTGTGTCTTGACGGCCCCGTCCAGGCATAAGTGACAAGTGCATGGAGCACGTCCTTGTGCCTGTGCATGAATGTGCATGCAGGTTTGTGCACATGCATGCCATAAGGGAGGCAGTGCCAGCTCGGTCTCCCTGCCAGGCTGAGAGCAGCCCTGGGCATGAAGGAGTGAGGGGAGATAGCAGTTAACTGGAAGGACAAAACCTTGTAGGGAAGACTTTCTCCAGAGAATAGCTGTATACTGTGAGGAATGCAAAAAGACCTAGATAATCACACAGGGATGGAGTGGAGGGAATACATATGCAGGAAGAACCTTACTCTCTTCCCTCCCTCCACTCTACTGCTTTAGTCTCTCATTGTCCTAACCCTACAACAGCAAAAGGGAGCCTATGGAGGTGATCTAATTATGTCAAAATACAGGAGACAGAGGAGCAGGGTTGAGAAGTGTATAGAGTAGGTTTGAACAGGCAGACAGAAAAATCTGGCTGTATCTATCATAAATGTATGCACATATATGTATGTACACATGTACA
>NW_007786938.1:0-2576 GCF_000696425.1 Galeopterus variegatus
TGGAGGCTGAGTTTTGGTAGCATGGACTGTGAGAGATGAAAGGGGGGCCTGGACCACCATGACCCCCATCACTGTGCACACGGCCTGGCACCCATAGGGCTTAGAGACCACCTTTATTGAATGTGTTAAAATATAAGTGAGGAAAGAAAAACTGAGAAATACTTGTTAAGGAAAAGGGGGGAGAGAGAAAGAAATAAAAGAAGAGAGAATAAGGCCAGGGAAGTGAGATGCCCAGTGTCCTAATCATCCCTGCAGGGCAGGGGGCAATTCTATGGGAGGGACACGAATGACAGGACTCTTTTAGGTGCTTGATGTATGCTGCTCTTTTCTGGTCATTTTTGAAAAAAACACACACTGATTGGCCAGAATAGAGTGGTCTTCTCAGAATGAAGGGACAGTGCGTCAGGAAGGCTAAGTCCATCTGGACATTGGCTAAGACAAGACTGGAGTCCAGGCCCACATCCTTTCCCACACCTTGGTTCCTCCAGAAGCTGTGCTGACCTCCTGCCTTCACCTGGCCCCTCCTTGAAGCCGAAGGTCAGTGAAATAGAACTTGACACCTGTTAGCCACACCCCTTGTAGTATGGCTTCCTGGCAGGGCCTGTGGCTGCTGGTCCCCCCAGTGCCAGCCTTCACATGTTCTCAGGGTGCATGGCGCAGTGAGGCTTCTCCGAAATCCTCTCAGCTCTTGCTGGCTTCCTGGCAGGGCCTGTGGCTGCTGGTCCCCCCAGTGCCAACCTTCACATGTTCTCAGGGTGCATGGCGCAGTGAGGCTTCTCCGAAATCCTCTCAGCTCTTGTGACCACAACCCAGGCTCTGGGGCCACTGGCTAAATCTATGCCCACAGCTCACTAGTCACCTACACAAGGAGGTAGAAACAGAAGGCCTGTGACCTGCCCAGGCATGACTTGGAGCCAAAGATGGACCTCTCCGCCTTCAAAGCAGAAACAACCAAATCAGAGCAGATAGAGGACAAGAAGATGATGGGAAGCAGAACAAAGCACAGCACCTTGAGCGTGGGATTAGGAGGAAACAGAACAATCCCCATCCAGTAGGCGCTTTTGACTAGGCTCTGCTCTGAAGGTTGCTCCTTGATGGTGGACTTGCTGGCAGAGAGAGTCTGTGGATTGTGTTGGTGCAAGAATTAGTTTAATCCTGGGTCTCCACATCCCCCTGATTTCCTGCCCTCACCAAACCCTTTTTTTCCCTCACTGGATGGTCTGATAGGTGTAGAGTGTCTTAGCCTTTGTGATGCTTGTTGTTCTCTGGGGATGCCTTGGTGCTTGTCCCATCCCTTTTTGCCACTGGCCCTCAGCAGCATCCTCAGGGAAGCCTTGTAGAGACCACTGTCCGTTCCTGGGTATGTGATGGGTGCTGGGCACCAGGCAGACCCTTGACTCCTTGCAGTCTGTCCAGTACTATTGGTAGGCAGTCCTAAAGCTGAACTAATGTAAAGATAGAGAACCTGAGATTCAGTGGTGGCCAGACATTCTACAAATTCTAGATTCCTGTTGTAAAGCCCAATCACACTGACACCAAGGATCTAGGGCAAAGATCCTAAAGACTCTGATAGATGTTTTTCTCAGAATAGCTCGGGCTCTCAACCAGGATCCAGGTGAGCAGAGCCTGGCCCATTATTCTGTGCAGTGAGACAAGCCTGGTCTCAGACCAAAGACTCTTGGCCTAAGTACCCAAGGCTCCACCCTTGCCCCATGCTCTGACATTCCTCACTTGCCAAACCTGGGAATGTTCTTGAGATTCTGTCATACTGGCTGCTAGTCAGAACTACATCACAGCCTATACTCCCAGACACCAAAGGGGGTGACATAAGATGCCACAAAGAACATCAACATGCAAGCCTAAAGATGTCATTGTGGAGAGGGTGTAACATTGAGACAGGCCCATCGATATATTTATTTTTATTTATTTTATTTTTTATTAGCATATTCATTGCTACAAATCATACTTATTCTTTATGCCCCTTACCCAATCTCAAACCTTCCGCCTTCCCCTCCCTCCCCCCACCCCTTTCCCCCAGGCCCATCAATTTAGATAAAGAGTTTTAAAGCCACAGTGCCCAGAAATCCTAGTGATATGGGACAAAGGTGAGGAGTGATAGAATGACCCCCTTCCTCTGCACCGAGTGTCTACCATTTGTCCAACGCTTTCCAGAGTCCTGCACAGGAAACAATAGACTCGGATGGGTCTGGCCTTCTGGTCTCTCACTTCACACACTGCTCACTCAGCCCACACTTTAGCTAGTCTTTAATTTAAGTGTAATTTACTGAGATCACGAAGTAAATTTTACCTTTCTCTTGTAACACTGCTAGATAGAAACATTCTGTTTCTAGTGTCTCTGTGGCTGAACTGCTCACTGATAATATGCTGTTTAAGGAATAGTAGGCTGACTCATCAAATAAAAACCTACTATGTATATTTTTTAGGGAGTACAATAAACCGGGAATAACAAAAATAATTTCAATTTTTGAAATCTATTCTGAAATTCATATTACTGTAAAGATGCAAGATGAGAGAAAATAAAACTACTTGCATAAAAAGAGATTTCTACCATAAAA
>NW_007786939.1:0-463 GCF_000696425.1 Galeopterus variegatus
GTCAGCAGCCGGTCCTGGTCTGTGCTGTCGGTCACAAGGATGGTGAACTGGCCAGCAGAGAGGAGCCCTGAGCGGTGGGCTTTCTCTCTGGTGAACGTGTTTCCTGCCCACTGTACTCTCCGCTGACCTTTCCACTGACCGACTGCCAGCCCCAAAGAAAAGAAACTGTGCAGTCTGAAGATCTCCCCACACCAGTTGCATGTTAACTGCCTTTTCTATGCAGGCCTGGGAAGTACACGGCACATCTCTGATTGTGGGCCAGAAGCTGTGCTGAGCACTGGGTCTGCACGACTCCGGTTAGGCCTCACCACAACCCTGTGGAACAGGTTCTGCTATCCCCTCCATTTTACAAGTGAGGAGACTGAGGCTCCGTGACGTTTCATATCTTGCTCTTGGACACATCACTGCTACATGGCAGTGCTGGAATTCAAATCCAGTTCTGTCTCACTCCAGGATTTACACC
>NW_007786939.1:2062-2576 GCF_000696425.1 Galeopterus variegatus
ACCGAGGGTTGCAATCCCGTTGCCGGTCCCGGTCCGGTACGAGCGCGACACTGAGGGTTGCCATCCATTGCCGGACATGAAAAAAGACAAAAAAAAAAAAAAGAAAGTAAGGCCCCCAGAGACAAGGGGCCAAGCCCGTCCGGGGCATCAATCAGAAAGGTGCTAACGAGCTGGCCATTTAACTCAGTTGGTTAGAACACAGCCTTATAACACCACGGTCAGGGGTCTGGATCTCTGTACTGGCCAGCTGCCAAAAAAAAGCTGCCAGGAAATACTCTAAATTTTAACAGGTACTGCCCCGTGTTAAGTATTTGACATTTGTGCATTAGCTATTATTTTAGTATTACTTAATTTTCACAAAAACACAGAAAGATCTTTTTTTGGGGGGGGCAGTTGGCCAGTATGGGGATCTGAAACCTTGACCTCGATGTTATTGGTACCACGTTCTAATGCAAGATCATTATTATGATCTTTATCCCACAGGTGGGGGAACGGAGGCTCACAGAGGTTAAGT
>NW_007786940.1:0-605 GCF_000696425.1 Galeopterus variegatus
CTAAAATGGGAAACTTTCTTTTGATAAATTCACAGAAAATAAATTATAATACAGTATGTTATATATAATAATAGAGAGTTTGGAATGCTATAGCAGTAATGGTGCAATTCTGTTCAGGTTACACAAAATTCATTTAGCACCTACAATGTGGCAAGTAGCCTGCTAGTCATTGAGAATTTAAAGGTGAATGAACTTCGTCATTACTACCAGTTTGTCACAGTCTAATGGAGAATATGGAAAACAGACAGATAATTAGAGTCTAAGAGCCTAGACTGAAATGTGCCTATACTAAGGATTGAGTGATTTTATTGAAAGGGAAAGGTGTCTAAGGAAATTTTCCCTCCCATGTAAAGCTTTCTTTAGTCCACCTTTCCCTTCCAATAGAACCCATTGTTGAAAAGGGGCCCTGTCAGTATTAGGAGCAACCAGGAAACAGCGAGACCTAGCTAGACAAACATAGGAAGTAAACAGTTGTTCAGTTTAGGATTGTACTTGAAAGAATCAAATGAGATATAATGCCTGAAAGCCAGACTTCAGACATGGATAATTTTCATAATATCCTGGGAGGAGGTTTCTTTGCACTTTTCAAAACCCATGGGTCTATC
>NW_007786940.1:2372-2576 GCF_000696425.1 Galeopterus variegatus
ATAACCAAACCAATAGAAGGGCAGGGAAGCATCTGGGGTTCAAGTTTAACTGATCATAGGGTTGCAATGCTGCTGGTTTGCCTCAATTTTTTATTTTCTATGTACCTTGGCTTCATTCTCTTGAACTGTGAACAGGCTTTACTCATACAGAGGGAAATGTGGCAGCCAATACCTGCAAAGCTTCACATCTCTTAGCTATCAGAC
>NW_007786941.1:0-2576 GCF_000696425.1 Galeopterus variegatus
GGGAGAAGAGGGCCTTGGTGGCCCCCAGGCCAGCAAGACCACTGACAGGGTTCTCATGGACCCACATAGGAGAGAGGGGCAACAGACAACTGAAAAAAAGAGCCACTCAAAGGCCACTGAGTCATTGCAAGGGACCAGTGGATGGCCCAACTATGGAACGTGTTTGAAGTGCAGGGGATGTGGGAGACAGGCCCACCAGGGGAACATTGGGGCACAGCATGGATAGCTGATCTGCCCCCCAGTCAGTGCAGAACTACTCAGTGGAGACTGGTCAGGAGTGTAGAACTGCAGGGGGAGCAGTTTGCTGAAAAGACTCAGGCCCAGACCAGAGTTTCCACACAACCCAGGTGTATTGGACCTCACAAGACCAGGAAGTGCTTAAAAGGTCAACAATTAAAACCTGAGATGCACAAAAAGACTTCCCCAGAGAATCAGCAGCAAAGCAGCAATTTAGCTCAAGCACAGGGCTCAAATGCTGATCCCCACAGGAAGTTCCATTTTAGAAATAAGCAAAGAACAACAAATTAGTTCCAGTGCAGAGTTTAAGTGGTGGTGGTAGCTAATAATCCTGAGACAGGATGAGGTGGGGCATCCAGGGCCTCAGACCCCCCTCCCCCCAATGTTCACATCCAGCCCAGTGACAACAGAGCCACTGCTAGAACCCCCCTGGGCTCCCGAGCTGGAGTGGGAGGGTCCCACGGGCCTCAGCCATGCCCCCCTGCCCACCCTCTGCAACCAGGCCAGCAAAGGAGTCAGCCATGGGACAGCTCTGCTCCTTCACCCACCTCCGTCCTCCTATCCCCCTTTTCTTTCCTCCTTCCACTGCTCCACAAGAACATCTTAGAAGGTAAAAAAGTAATAATATTAAGAATTAAAAAAAAGAATTACAAGAAAAAAAAAATCCCACCTTCATGTACTTCATGGTCTAACCCAGTTAAAAAATCTAATCTTCAAAACTAGACTATAAAAAATAATTTTAGGGTAACAAGTAAAATAGTGAATGACACTATGAGGATTGACCAGGCAAGCAACCTTAAAAAAGGTAAAAAGAGCCACTCAAAGGCCACTGAGTCATTGCAAGGGACCAGTGGATGGCCCAACTATGGAACGTGTTTGAAGTGCAGGGGATGTGGGAGACAGGCCCACCAGGGGAACATTGGGGCACAGCATGGATAGCTGATCTGCCCCCCAGTCAGTGCAGAACTACTCAGTGGAGACTGGTCAGGAGTGTAGAACTGCAGGGGGAGCAGTTTGCTGAAAAGACTCAGGCCCAGACCAGAGTTTCCACACAACCCAGGTGTATTGGACCTCACAAGACCAGGAAGTGCTTAAAAGGTCAACAATTAAAACCTAAGATGCACAAAAAGACTTCCCCAGAGAATCAGCAGCAAAGCAGCAATTTAGCTCAAGCACAGGGCTCAAATGCTGATCCCCACAGGAAGTTCCATTTTAGAAATAAGCAAAGAACAACAAATTAGTTCCAGTGCAGAGTTTAAGTGGTGGTGGTAGCTAATAATCCTGAGACAGGATGAGGTGGGGCATCCAGGGCCTCAGACCCCCCTCCCCCCAATGTTCACATCCAGCCCAGTGACAACAGAGCCACTGCTAGAAACCCCCTGGGCTCCCGAGCTGGAGTGGGAGGGTCCCACGGGCCTCAGCCATGCCCCCCTGCCCACCCTCTGCAACCAGGCCAGCAAAGGAGTCAGCCATGGGACAGCTCTGCTCCTTCACCCACCTCCGTCCTCCTATCCCCCTTTTCTTTCCTCCTTCCACTGCTCCACAAGAACATCTTAGAAGGTAAAAAAGTAATAATATTAAGAATTAAAAAAAAGAATTACAAGAAAAAATAAATCCCACCTTCATGTACTTCATGGTCTAACCCAGTTAAAAAATCTAATCTTCAAAACTAGACTATAAAAAATAATTTTAGGGTAACAAGTAAAAAAGTGAATGACACTATGAGGATTGACCAGGCAAGCAACCTTAAAAAAGGTGATACTTGAGCTGTGTCTTCCAGGATACACAGGAAATAGGTAAACGGTGAAAAAGCATTCCAGGTAAAGGGATGAGTACATGCAAAGCTAAGCAGGAGCTAGTGAGGAAGGGATGCTGAGAGCAATAGAAATGGATCAGCACAGCTACTGCACAAAAGACCATGAGGGCTTGGGAAGAAATAAAGATGGAAAGAAAGGCAGAGACTCTATTCAAGGACTCCTGAATGTCATGCTATGGAGTTTGGATTTATTTGTTGGTACTGGGGGGGTCTTTTAACATTTTTAAACATAGAATTTGCATGATCCAGTTATTTTTTTTTAGAAAAAAATACTGCGGCAGAGTGAAGGAGCATAAATGACAGAAGGAAGAGTCTAGTTGTGGAGAAAATATCACTGGTGAAAGCCTGAACTAAGGTGAGGTCAGTGGGACCGCAAATGATGCCTTAGGCAATGAAGTCGATAATGGTGTCAGTCACAAAGATGGGGAAAAACAGAGAGGCAGTTTGAGGTATGGTGGACACGTTGATTTCGTGTACCTGTGAGTCACTCAGTAGGAACACCTACTAGCAAAGTGTTTCTTCA
>NW_007786942.1:0-2576 GCF_000696425.1 Galeopterus variegatus
CCGGCAACGGATCGCAACCCTCAGTGTCGCCCCCGCACCGGACCGGGACCAGCAACGGGATCGCAACCCTCGGTGTTGCTCCCGCACCTCGCTCAGCCAGTGAGCGGGAACTGGTCTGTATGTGGGATCCGAACCCTCGGCGAGAGCGCCGCCGCGCTTCCCAAGCGGCGCACTATAGCAGTGCGCCACCGGGCCGGCCCCTTCTGCCCAAACTTTAAGAACCAGTTTATTGGAAAAATATTAAATTGGAAATATTAAAAATTTATATCAATATACAATATAAATAACATTTAATTAGTATGTGATACTAATGTATAAATGTTTAATATTAACTTAGGAAAATGTATTTGTCAGAACAGGCCAGAATATTTATGAACACCTCATTCTTTCTATGCAGGAAAATCTACATAGAAAACTAGGGTATAAGAAGATTACATGAAACCATAGCAAAGGGGAGCTACTAGGGGATGTTCAGGTCATCAAGTTCTGATGTCCTGGTGCCTTTCTTTTCACCAACCTGAACATAAACTCTTTCCCATTGGTCAGAATGGGCGGTGCTGCAGCTCCTCTGAAAAATGTCCTTTTTTTCTTCTATAGGCTCTATGCTATCTCCATCCTCCCCCAACCAAAAAGAAAAAACAACTTTCCTTTGAAAATGTACAGTATAGCTATGAGTAATTTAGCTTTGTCCATTTCCAGAAATTGGATTAAGCATCGAGAAATAGGATCTTTGAGAAAGATGCCTCAATCCTTCTCTGAGTGATCACCCTCCCCGCCCGTACTGAGTGCCACCATGCATCAGACACTGCATATACAGAGAGAAACAGGACTGTCCCTGTCATCAGCACACTGAGAGCTTAGAGCAGCCTCCCATTTCTTATTTCTTAGGAAGCATTATATCTTTGATTAGAGTTGGCTCTTCTCATCTAAGCTTCAGGCACCCTTATACTGAAGCTCTGATGATTCTTTGTTTTCATTCCCAGTATCTGACCACAGATAACAGGCTAGAACCAAAGGAAATCAGGTATAAAACCTTTTTAAAATATAATTTCATGGGGATCTTTATCTGTGCTCTTGAGGAATTTTTGAAAGCCTTGCTGGAAAAGGATGAGTGGGCTCTTACACAGAGGTGAGGCATTGAAGCTCTCAGAGGTGTGTGGACAAGTCCCAGTGACTTGGACAAGAGTCAGAGTAGCCACTGGATGCCTAGCCAAAACCTGAGAGTTGAGATTAAATTTTTATTTGTTAGCTGGTGTTTCCGTACTGTCAGAACTATGTCATTGTGTCCCACCCAAATGGTCAAGATTGGAGGAGGCAACAGAATTCAGCTCTCTGAAGGTTGCATGTGGTGATACTGTAACAAGTGCCTTACTGAGATGCAGGACAGCAGAGTTCCATTTATTAAAATGTGCTCCCCTGACCTTGAGTCAATCAGGCATTCTTCATTTGCCCTCAGTTTGCACTTTTCTAGAGAACTGAGAAGATTCCTTCTTGGCCAGTCCTGGTACCACAGACAGCAGACAACCTCTGTGTGTTCTCTTTGGGATAATCATGACTCAACCTTTATCTCATATCCTAGGCCCTAAAAAAATCACATGGAATTGCTAGGAATGGGATATGCTGATCTTACTGCAGCATTCTCAATTAGACCTGTAGTATCTGGTGCAAGATTTATTTCATTGGCAATCCAGGAGCCATATTTTGAAATTACACATACATAAAAACACTGCATATCCCTCTTGATTTCAATTGTAAAACAGTTCATAAAATTTGCTTATTTAACTAGTATTTCCAGAAATGCTGGCTTTCAATAGGTAATTTATTTTTCTCTACATGTGTGTGTATTTTTAATCTTCACTCATCCCCTGCCCAGCTCCTTTTCGCATGCTTTCCCATTCCTACCCAGATTAAGTCACCTCACCCCCACACATACATACATGCATACCTACATACAGTTATATGGTTAGGAGCCTGGAAGGGGATGTAATATCAAAAGGTATTTACCAACAATCCTTTTCCCAGTGCAGACAATATGAAACCCAGCAATAAATAACATAGCACTAACAATTAGAGAATAAGACAACATATAGTATGGTCCAATATAGACAGTAAATACAAAGACACTGAAGAACATTAACAAAAATAAATTCACATCACGGTTACCACACTTGAGTGCCCACCATTTTGACAGCCCTCACTGATCCTATCAATTAGGCAAGAGATGTGACACAATTCCATGCAAGCTTTTGCAGCAAACCACCTACCATTCAGCCCTCAGTCCCACTCCTCCTCAATTGAGGGAATTGTGCATTCGAGCATATTGTCACCACAATGCCCATGATGGTATCGTCGGTGTCATTCGCCGATAGATTCCCAGAAACCCATCAGAGCCCCAGCTGTGTCAGCTCAAAGCTTTTAGCTGAAACTGAAAGCAAAGCAGCTCTGGCTACACTTTAGAAGCTACTGGGGAGTTCTTTAAAATAAGAGATTCTCATTTAATTGTGCAGAGGGGGGGCCAGAAATTTGTATTATTTTTAAAGCTCACCAAAGGCTTTTATATGTAGCCATAGTTGAGA
>NW_007786943.1:0-2575 GCF_000696425.1 Galeopterus variegatus
CAAAGTGGAGTTTTAAACAAAATCTAGAAAGTGAGATAGTAGTTAAGAGAGTAATCTTAGTGACTGTCTGATTACCCAAGTTGCATTTCAGATGTGGGAAAATTCCAATTTAAGAAGCCTTTTTTTCCCACGGAGTGGAGGCTGGTCTCGGCTTGGGGGATGCCAGGAAAATGCAACTTCCTGTGGCTCTACGAACCAGTCCCCTCAGGGGCCTGCCTGGGGGGTCTTTCTTCTCCCCAGGGCTGTGGTTTTGCTTGCATTCGTAGTTTCTCTCCCTGTCTCACAGCAGCTGCATCATTAAACTAACCTGGCGCCTGAAAAGAAGGACAAGTCTATGCTGAGATTAATGATAATGCACTTAAATTTACATAACACGTCAAGTCCATAAGGGTCCCAAAGTACCGTGTAAACCTCCAAGAAGGGCTGAGGCGCAGCAGGTTTCCTCTGAGCCCTTGCAGGGCTGGGCAGGTAGAGCAGGAAGGCCACTCGACTTCTGCTGACTAACGGTGGCAGCCCTACCAGCACGACTCCAGACCGGATGGTCAAGAAGGACGAATGCTTCGCAGATGTCTGTGTGCTTGTTAAGGTTTCGCAATATTCCAGCCCAGCAACTTAGCAGAAATTGTTTCACCTCAATTTAGCTGATAAGGATTGGAAGCTGGAAATGATGGGGCCCTTGGTGTCACATAGCAGGGGGGCACGAGATGTTCCGAGGATGGAAGGGGTGTCTGGCTGAGCCTGCGGGCCCTCCCAGCTCCTCTGCTGCAGGCAGCAACCTTTCGTGTTTCTCAACTTGCTGCAATCATTCTGCCTGGGGATGCTGTGTGGCTGTCCCTCTGCTTGGAACTGCTTTTGCCCCAGGGCTCACTCCTTCATTGTCCCTCAGGTTACTGGCCAAATGTTAGCTGTACAGGGAGCACGTCCCTTACCCCTGACCTCAGTTAGGCATGACCCTAGGCCTTCCCTGCATTCCTTTTGTCACAGTGTGTACCTATGTGACATTAAATCCCACTTTTATCAGAGTACTTTTTATCACCTGTCTCCCAACTAGAATATGAACATGTGTCAGGGCTGATGCTGCATCCTGGGTGCCTAGAACAGGGCCTGGGACACAGGGAGTGCTTGACAGCCATCCTGTGGAGGAAGGAGCAAGTGGGAGATGCCTGCAGCCCTTACTTCGTCCCCCGTAGCTGGAGCTCTGGGTGCACGCAGGGAGGTCCCTGTCTGCTGGCATTTGGGTGGACAGCATCGGAGTGTACAGATTCAGCCAGCATGACACCTAGTCCAGTGGCTTGTGCAGAGCTGACATTTTGTTGAATTAAAAAGAATTTGTCTTTGAGAGAGGTCTATGCTTTGGTTAGGGCATTTTTTATATGTCGAATGCTAGGAAGATTGAAGCTTTTCTTTCCCTTTTCCTGCTCAGAAAAGGTTTTGATGTGCGCTAGAGTGGACTCAAACAGCTTGATGCCCCTGGCTTTTTCCACTGGAAGAAAATGAAGAGTCGACGGGATTGGGGCAGCTCCCTGGGTCAACTCTGCTTGAAATGTGCTCCTCCAGAGGGAGGACTACGCAGAACAGTGTTCATCCCTGCCTTCAAGAACACGGCAACTCTCGGACAACAGATGCAGCAACCAGTGGGTGCAGTACAAGCCTGGCGTGAGGCACCGGGCAGTGCAGCGCAGGCGAGGGTTGTGGAGCAGGTAGTCGTCTTCACTGGTGGAGGGAGGGGCAGGGACTTTCTCAACCAGGGAACAAGAGTGGGCCCTGGAGTCAGAGGATGTGGGCGGGGAGCAGGGAGGAGCTTCTTGGGTCTGGAGCTGGAGCGTGGTGAGACGGACCCACGCCCTGCCCTGGGATATGATCTCATTAGCTAAGCAGGACCAGGCCTGGGCCAGGATTTATAAGGAAGACCTCCCAGGAAAATCAGGGTACTGCAGGGATTGAAGCTGGTGATTCACTCAGTGGCAAATCTTTCTTCTGAGTCATTCTTGAATTGATGGTCCAGGACAGAGTGTGTGTGTGAGTGTGAGAGATTGTGTGTGTACGTGGGGATAGCTCAGTGTCTTGCATAAGGAGAGCACTGAATCCCTTATGTCCCTGGGGGGCTCTGACAGATAACACCCTCCTGGGGTCTGAGCTGTGGGGTTTTCCTTCTCTCAGTTGTCTGCTTCCTGTGAGATGACCTCTGGGACTCCTACGCCCTGAGATGGTCACTGCTGTTTTTACATCAAGGGGAAATGCACATACAGATATTTCTCAGCCCTGGGAGGTCTTTCTGAAGCCAAAGGCTCAGTGCAGTGGGATGCTCTGCACTCCTGTACGAATAAAACTCTTCTGAGCAGAGGGGTGTCCAGGTCTCCACAGGACCGGAGGGGGGAGGGTGCACTGACCAGGGATCCGGGGCCCACCTGCAGAGCACAGGCAGTGGAGTGCCCGGTGTGACTCCCCTTACAACACTCCTTTGCATCCTGTACTAGTTTTGCCCGTGCTGACCCTGGATCTGAGCTGAGCACAATGCTGGAGCACATCCCTTTTGTTAAAGAAAAGAAGTTCTTAATTACTTTGGTGAAAGTGA
>NW_007786944.1:0-422 GCF_000696425.1 Galeopterus variegatus
GAGAAAAAAAGAAGTTAACTAGTATTATATTTCCGAGAACTCCCTTTCTGCCAATGTAATTTGAGGTGAACCTTCAGTACTATAGTATTTGGTAATCATTTATTCTAAGTCTTCTCATTTGGCTCTCCATTATTCCATATAACAAGACTTAAAATAAATAAGCTAGTACAGTCTTTCTCCAAACGGTTTGTGCAGTCTTTAAATGATCACTTTATTCAATGGCTCTGGCCAAGTATAAAAAATTCAGAGGAGGCAGTAATTCAGAGTGTGGACCCAGATGACTAGGTGCGATGCCCAGCTCTGTCCTTTCTAAATATACAACTCTGAGCCAGTTACTTTATTTCTGTTTTAGTTTTTCTCTTTTGTAAAATGGGAATAATAATTGTGCCTATCTCCTAGGGTTCTTGTGAGCATAAAATGAG
>NW_007786944.1:2325-2575 GCF_000696425.1 Galeopterus variegatus
GATTTTATAAGCTCAAATTAATCTCCTGTCTTCTTTCTATAATGGGTTTTTTAAATTCTTTTATTTAATCTATTTTTCCTCATTCCTTTTATTATCTCAGTGGCCTCTCTCTTCTAACAAATGGCCAAATGTCCATAAACATAATTTGCTACAGTTTCAGGGGGTTCACAGATTACCTGAAAATTATCAATGGACCTCTGAGATTAATAAGTGCTGCTCTAGATTTTAACTCTGTCTTTCTTGAAGTAAA
>NW_007786945.1:0-2575 GCF_000696425.1 Galeopterus variegatus
CCCCATAACAATTAGGCAAGAAAAACAAAAGATGTCCAATTTGGAAAGAAAGAAGTAAAATGATCTGTTTGTATATAACATGACCTTATAGGTAGAAAATCCTGGGGTCAATATGGTGGACTAGAGGTGCCCAGTGTGCAGTCTTTCCACAGAAGAGGTCTGGAGCAGGGAGTCAACAGCCTGGATCAGTGCAGCAGAGATTCTCCCTTAAAACAAGAAGAGTCTACTCAGCTGTGAACATTTCCCAGCAGTAATCTCTGGTTGCTCCTGCCCCAGCCCACCCTCACTGCCAAAGTGACAGGTTCCATTGTCCAGCACCCAGGCAGGGATCCATCTCCCCCATGGGAGTTCCTCCTGCTCCCTGCAGAAGCCACTGATGCATACTGCTGCATGGCCCACCTCACCTATAGCTGAAGCCCTAGCCTTTGGAACTGCAAGCCAGGTGGATCCAGCTATGGCCACTGCGTGGCCCCTAGCCCCATGGCACCCCAGAGTGCCATGTCACCCACTGCAGATTCCAGAACCCCACACTACGTGGCTTCCATTGCACAAGGCTGGAGCCAGTAGGCGGCAATTCCCAGGGCCCCTCCCCCTGTGGCTTTTGTCATTAGAGACCAGAGCGGCTTGGCACCAGCCTTGGGAGCCCTGCCTTTCATGGTGCTTGCCAATAGACTCCCCAGTGGCTCCACACCAGCTCCTGGACCCCTGCCCATCATGGTTCTCACTGGGAGAGGCCCAGCAGCTTGACACCAGCCTCGGGAGATCAGCCCCTCACAGATTTCACTGCAAGAGACGAGCACCTCTACACCAGCCTCAGGAAACCCACCCTCATGGCTTTCCCAGCAGAGGCCCAAGTGGCTCTCTGCACCAGCCCCAAGAGCAATGCCCATCACAGATCACCAGGAGAGATTCAGTGCCTCTGCACCAGCCCCAGGAGCCCTGTTGCTTGTGGTTCCCCTTGCACCCAGGAGGCTTGAACTGCTGGAGAGCAGTGCCAGAAGCCTCCCCACTCTTGTGTCTTCCACTGCAGGAGACTTGAACTTCTGGTAACAGCATCCAGAGCCCCACCCAACATGTTCTCCACTGTGGGAGTCATTAGTCACCAGGCAGAAGCCACCAGAGCACTGCCCCATGTAGCCTCGACCCATTTGCACCCTCTGTAGTTCCATCCCTTGTGGTTCAGTGACAGGAATCTCACACCACCAGGCCACAGCCTCTGGAGCCCTGCCCCTCACAGCTCCCACTACAGGAGCCCCACTCTGCAAGGACTCTGTCATACTCAGCTATACCCCACCTGTCAGTGTCCCCCAATCTGCTGACTCTCCCTGGAAGATCTGAGTATACCTGAAACTTCTGGAACTGCACAGTCTACCTGGAATCAAACTTGAAACATCCTACCCAACAAGCAATATAAAACAAATCTGCAGGAGGGATTCTCTCTTCTCAAATTCCACTCAAGTAACTGAGGAAGCAACTGCTCCATCAGATGACCAGACATCAACACAGGTATACTAGAAATATGAAAAAACAAGAAACTATACACACCCAAAGGAATGTAGTAACTCTGAAATATCAGGTGCCGATCTACAAGGAAACCTTGAAATGTCTGAAAAAGAATTCCAAGCAATAATCTTAAGGAAACTCAGTGAAATATAAGAAGAGTCACACAGACAGCACAATGAAATGAGAAAAAAAAATTCCAAGACATAAAGGAGGAAATCTAAATAGATTAATGCCATAAAAAGGGTGTGGCAGAGCTCTTGGAACTGAAGGAATAGTTCAACAAAACAAAAACTACATTTGAGAGCTTTAGCAACAAGCTAGAGCAAGCAGATGAAAGAATTTCTGATCTAATTTATAAAGAAAAGGAACTTATTGTCATTGTTGGGGAAATAGAATAATTTAATCAGGCCCCCTCATCTTAGGTCTGGTTGGGGGGGGTGCAGCACAGTTTTGTGTGAGTGGAGTTAGTGTGTCTGCGTGGTGCCACCACCTAGGCTGGCATCTGCCTCTGGTGTCTGCTCCACGAGGACATGGTCTCTAACCTATGGCTTCCGAGGACCTGTTGGCTGGTTACCTAGCTCAGAGACCTGCATGTGAGGGGTCTGGTGACCCAGCCTGGCATATGATGGGTCTGGTGACCCAGCCAGGCGTGTGAAGGTTTTGTGACCCTGTCTGTGAATGGGCTCAAGGGGTCTGTGAGGTTGAGACACAGCCCTACCTCGACAATTGGCCCAGTCGGCAGGATTACGGGCCAGTAAAGGAGCTCAACACTCACAATTCTGAAGTCCAGGATCACGAGGTCCTCATTGGCGAGGCCCTTGGTGGTCCATCACAGCATGGCGGGGGATGTCGCATGGTGAAGAGTAAGAGAGAGCCAAACCTGCTTTAAAACAAACCCACTCTTGTGAAAACAACATCAATCCAGTCAGGAGAGCAGAACACTCATGACCCAACCACCTGTCAATGTCGCCTCTCGCAACACTGTTGCATTGGGGATTCAGCTTCTCATACATGAACTTTGGAGGACACATTCAAACTCTAGCAGTCATTAGCCTATGGAATAACATCAGGT
>NW_007786946.1:0-2575 GCF_000696425.1 Galeopterus variegatus
AGAAATAGTGCCAATTGGAAGTCAAAAACAGTGAGGAGATGTAGTTTAATAGATTCATCTGCATCTCTTTGTTAGCAATCTGTGATTCAGACTTCCATTTTTCCATCACTCGAATGAAATACATCTGAGTCACATAAAAGCATAGTCTCTGAATAGTAAATTGTCATAGGAGGGTGAATAGTTTTTGGTTCCCAATTCCAGCAAATAAAGTTTGCAAGTAGCAATTAAAGAGTTGCAGGTTTTGTTTGGGCTGGTTCTAGTGCCAGCTTCCAATGTTTGATTATATATATAAACCAAATATTTCATTCCTCTAAAGTGGGGAAGAAATCCTATGAGATCATGCTTTCAAATATACTTCCTGTGTGGCTTTCACACAGGCCACAAATACCATGTTAATGCATTCTCTCTGTCTCTGCATGTGTCTCTGTATCTCTGTTTTTCTCTCTCTGTCTTATGTATGTGGGGGGGTGGTGTTACCTTTCACAAGTTGTGTTCAGAACATAAAGCAACATGAATCTGAGAAGTAGTCTTTTGTCAATCATCAGTCCCTCCATTTGAACTTACTTGCTGAGCATCACATGTTCTGAATTCCCTCACACAGGGACAGGAAGTACAAATAGCAGACTGATATTCGGGGCATATAAAATTTCATGGCTAATAATATGTTAATTAATGTACTAATGGACAGGTTTTTTTAATGGATTAATACAAATGATTAAAAATTCATTTAAAAAAATATAGCTTTCAGCATAAAATCAGGGAACTTGGAGTCCAAAAATGATGGTGATGGTATTTTCCATGCCTTGATAAAAGGCCAAAAACATAACAGATCCCTTCATATAAGTAACAGAAAATCTGGCCTTTAATTAAGGCAGCAGCCACATGTTTGTGTTACTGTTCTCTAAGCTTCATGGTCACCATCACAGTAGTTGATTTAGTAACCAGCCGAGATTCTGGGGAATCTTGCTGTAACATCCCATGCTGAAAGGTTTAGATGTATTGAAGCCCTATGGCTTAGTAGTTATAAATTTGCAATCTGGAGCCAGACAGACCTGAGTTGAAGTCCTAGTTCTGTCACTTACTGGCTGTGTGGCCTTGGGCAAATTACTTTACTCTCTGAGCCTGTATATTCAACCATTAGAAGTGGAAAATAAAAGAGCTCTACAAGTTTGTACAAGAGCTTTTGCGTTTGCTGGAAGGATTAAGAGAAAGAATTCCTACAAAGCACTGGCAAGTATGTACTGAACTGAGGGCATTGACTGTTTATTTTATTCTCATTGAATCAAAGCTTCTATCAGCTGTCAGTTGTCCCCTGGGGAATGCAATTCAGTGATTTATCCCAGAGTAGTCCCTCTACTGAGTGAAACTTCCAGTGGTTTCTAGAGGGGAACAAAAGCAGAGGGAGGCAGGAAGAGTATCCAGTGAGGAAGGAAGTAGAAGTGAGAAGGAAAGCTCCGCTAATCAACTACTGTGATGTTGACTTTGAACCTTTCCACCAAAGACCTGAAATTAAGCCTCAGCCATTGAATTCTAAGCTATGAGTGGAAACCATGGGAGTGTCCAGGACAT
The DNA here is from genome assembly GCF_000696425.1 of Galeopterus variegatus. Taxonomy (NCBI): domain Eukaryota; kingdom Metazoa; phylum Chordata; class Mammalia; order Dermoptera; family Cynocephalidae; genus Galeopterus; species Galeopterus variegatus. The sequence goes on from NW_007786946.1 coordinate 1,570, forward strand.
TTTCCACTTGCCACTCCAGAGACAATGGGGGAAGACTGGTGGAACTCTAGTTGTTTTAGAAAAGTGCAGCAGTAATGAGAGAACCACATTTGGGCAAAGTCTTAGCTCCATAGAGGTTATGCAGAGTGTAAAACCGTACAAGGATGGTACAAGTGAAGTGAGCGAGGGGTGATTTCATGATCCCTATTGGTGAGGAATTCTGGGCTCTGCTCTTGAATGTCACTCCTGGAAGCAGAGCTCTGGAGCCTCAAGAACAGATGACACATACATTTACACTTGCACATGCACACATGTGCAAGCACAGATGCCCTTCCGATTTCAGAAACAGCTTCAGCACAATCATTTAGTTACCTAAGAGAGAGCTTAAAGCTAAAGCTAAGGGTTTGACCCCAAACCAGTACATAGCACACAAACCCTTTATATCAGTAGTTAGCCCAGACACACCTTATGGTATAATTCCAATAGCTCACTAAATGACTTTTTTAGTAAAATTTATTATAGTACAATCAGTGATATCAAGCCAATAAATAACAATTTTACACACAAACCACTGGCAGTCCTGTTTTCTTTATTCCAGAATGGATCCTCAATCTGGCCATGTTTCACCATTTCTATTTCTACCACCCTAGTCCAAGCAGCACTATTTCTCACCTGGTCTCTTGGTTGCTTTTCTCACCTCTTTAGAATCCATACTTTACGTGGCAGCTAAAGAATTTTGTTTAAATATAAATCAGATCTTACCATCCCCTGCTTAATTTCTTCCATCATCTTCCCATTGTGTAGATGACTTGCCCTGCTGCTGAGATTTCCAAACTCACCTCTTACTCTCCTCTCCCTCTGGCCTTCGGTCCTGGGGACAGAATCTTGCTCTCACTTTGGGTCCTTGACACATTCTGTTCGCTCTGCCTGGAACACTTTCCTGAAGATTTTCCCATGTCTGTCTCCTTGATATTATCTGGGTCTCATTTAAAATGACACTTCCTCACAGGGTTCTTCTATGTCCACA
>NW_007786947.1:0-2575 GCF_000696425.1 Galeopterus variegatus
CCATCAGTAGAGATTAGTGAATATTTGATTTATCTTAATTTTCAAATATGTCCCAGTGGTGGGGACAGTGGTGTCTTTTCCTCTTTTCCTGGCAACTTCTCTTTGCTGTCCAGTTCTCCTTGCTGGGCACTTTGGGAAAGCAGCCAATTCCAGGGCTAATGTGTTTCTGCTGTTATCTGACACTGATGCTGCTTTATAGAGGCAGCAATGAAGATAAGTCCTAACTGATGTATTTTTATATCAGTAACAAACCTTTTAGTTACTTAGAACAGAACTCCTCCAATTAGCTTCTCTTCTCCTCTATCTGCTGTGCAAGAACCATACTAATGTGAAAATGCTGGATTTGGAAACGCTCCCAGCAGACAGACTCGTGTTTCCATGTAAGCGGGGTGAGTGAAGGCTGGCTGAGAGGGTCAGCCGTGATAAGAGACCCCAGCAGTGGTCCAGGGTATGCTGTCAAACAGCTATGCCCTAAAGAGCTTGGAAGGAGAGGAAAGGGGCAGGTAAGCACAGAAGGAGAAAGAGTCAATACTTTATAATGGACATCGTTTTGCTCCAGTGGAAATATTTCACCCCAGTGCAATGTTAACGTTGGCTTAGTTGCATTCTTTAATATGTTCTCCTCAGGTTGATGAGAATCTATTTCATTCCTTTCCCTCTTTAAGTTACGCCCAAGATTTTGACAGCCACTGAAAAGGAGAGCTGCTTAGTAAAAGGAGGAGGTTTAGAGGTCTTGATGCGGAAAATAAATTAGAGAAAAGAAGCAGAGTAGAAAACCATTTCTTCCTGGCTTTCATTTCTGAAATGGAATTAGAAGTGAGACATAATAAGTTTATAATTTCCCTTTGGCTGGAAGTGGGTCTGCCGTCATTACCTCATGCTCTCTCGGGGGTGTGAGTTCCTGTGTTCATTTCAGCATTATTTAATGCCAGGGCTACGCATGTCCCCTATGAGAGACCCATCTGGGCCATACTACATTAGTCCTGTGGTCAATTAGAAAGGGTGAGCCTGGGCTGGGCTGGGTGGCAGTCATGGGGTCAGGAGGGGACGGAGAGAGATGGAGCATGGTGAAGGGACAGCAAGAGGAAGCAGCTGCATTCTGTGGTTGGCCAAAGCTTCCCTCTGGCTCCTCCTGTTCATCTTTATGGAGACACCTGTCCCCACAGTCCTGCCGCCCCGACTCTAGGAAGTTTATCCAAGTGCTGACCCAAGCGTTTACTTCACAGCAAGTTTGAATTTGAGTTCTGTGTTGTAAAACAATACAGGCTATGATTTTTTGATGTTGGTACTATTATTTGAAAATTCACTTGCTTCAATTAATATTAATAATTAAGTCTTATGTTTGACTGCTTTTATAGGTCAGATGTCAAATTTCGCAAAGCAGTGGCTTAACAAGGTCATATTCACTTGGAGACAGAGTTTGCTCTTCCCCCCTTATTGATTTCTCATGTGATTTTAATATTGTGTGTAAATCTTGAATCTTTTGCATAGGTCCCCATCTGTATTCTTTTTTTTTTTTTTTTGTCTTTTGTCTTTTTCCGTGTCTGGCAACGGATCGCAACCCTCAGCGTTGCCCCCGTACCGGACCGGGGACCGGCAACGGGATTGCAACCCTTGGTGTTGCTCCCGCGCCTCGCTCAGCCAGTGAGCGGGAACCGGTCTGTATGTGGGATCCGAACCCTCGGGCGGGAGCGCCGCCGCGCTTCCCAAGCGGTGCACTTATCCAGTGCGCCACCGGGCTGGCCCCCCATCTGTATTCTTCTGGGCATAGGAACAGATCTAAAAGACAATCACTGTTCATGATATTATCCCCAATTGGTATAATGACCATTATAAGATTATTTAATTCTAATAATTAGTTAAACTGTTTGATATTTGCTTTAGAGTTTGGTTATCAAAGTTTATAAACCAGTGGCTTAACAAAGGTAAGAAAATGCCATTTAAAAAAATCTTTTCTCCTTGGCTGTGACATCGATTTGCTGGGAATAACTTATACCCATGACCACAGTGGGCCAGGTGCTGACACTTTCTCTTTAACCACAGAGTCAGAGCAGGACTGGCTTTTGAGAACTGATAGAGATATTGGTGTGATATTCATAAAGTACCTAACACTTCCTAGATCAAGATCTTTCCATAATATGCTGAAGTCATTAATTTTGTATAGAAGAAAAGGCCGTGAAGACAGTGATTTTTAACATCTTTACAGGTTTCTGGCTGGCATATCTTTTTACCTAAATGGTCGTGTAGTCATGTGTAGACAGCTCCATTTATATAACAAAGCTCTTCTGTGACCGCAATTTGCTCCCCTAGTCCTTCCATTCTAATGAACCTCAATCCCCTACTTACTGATACCCTTCTAATGGGTTAAAATCCTAGATCGGTATAAAACTCTATGATTTTCATGTCAGGCCAAGTCGGCACACCTAATTCGAGAAACTGCGTACCTGATGGTTAGTCCTATCCACTGTGTTGGCCGTGGAGGGGTGGTCTCTCGTGTTCTGACGAATTCGAGTAGAGTTCTGCTGCTCAATGGTGGAGGAAGTCGGAATGCAGAACTCTCTGAAGCATCGTTTGA
>NW_007786948.1:0-338 GCF_000696425.1 Galeopterus variegatus
ATTGTATTATAATTTTTCTAATAACTTATCTTAGTCCATTTAGGCTGCTATAATGAAAATAACACAGACTGTGTGGCTTATAAACAACAGAAGTTTATTTCTCACAGCTCTGGAGGCTGGGAAGTCCAAGATCAAGGCATCAGCAAATTTAGTGTCTAGTGAGGGCCTGCTTCCTAGTTCATAGATGGCCATCTTCTCGCTTTGTCCCCACAAGGCAAAAAGGCAAGGGAGCTCTTTTGTGTCTCTTTTCTAAGGACACTAATCCCATTTCTCATGACCTAATCACCTCCCAAAGGCCCCACCTCCTAATACCATCACACTGGGGGTCAGAATTTCAA
>NW_007786948.1:2165-2575 GCF_000696425.1 Galeopterus variegatus
TCTCAGCTAAATATCTAATTTCATCACTTGCAAGTTCTACCTTCCACTAAACACTAGAATATAAACACAGTTCATCCAAGTTCTTTGCCACTTTATAACAAGGACTACCTTTCCTTCTAATAACATATTGCCCATTTCCATCCGAATCATCAGAATGGTCTTTACCATTCATATTTCTACCATCATTCTGCTTTAAGGTTCAAGAACAGATCTGAATATGTTGCTATCACTGAATAGTCTCTTGCAGTTATAAAATAATTCTAAAAATTAAAATATCTCTCAACATCCATTCTCAGGTGACTGGTACAATAATTATCCCTTGGCCAAACTCAAGCAAACAATCCATGGAACTCACAGCCCTTTTATTTACATTCAATTGTGTAGAAATGCTTCCTTGTGACATATTTTTT
>NW_007786949.1:0-225 GCF_000696425.1 Galeopterus variegatus
TTATTTATTTATTTATTTTTCTCTTTCTTGTGACCGGTAAGGGGATTGCAACACTTTGTTTGGTGTCGATCGTACTGTGCTCAAACGGCCATCCCTATATGGGATCCGAACCCAGGGCGGGAGCCCCGCAGTGCTCCCAGTGCCGCACTCTCCCAAGTGAGCTGTGGGATCCGCTGCACAGGATGATTATTAGCCCCTTACTAGCAGTGTGGTGGCACAGTGTCT
>NW_007786949.1:1974-2575 GCF_000696425.1 Galeopterus variegatus
TCGAAGAAAAATGTAAACTACTTGAAAAATTGAGCATTGTTCAAAACGAGTATGAAGGCTTAGAGTCAGCTTCAAAGGATGCCAGCTTTGAGAAGGTGTCAACAGAATCACAAAGTTTGGAGGCAACCTATGAAAAGCTAAACAGGTCCAAATCTAAACTGAAGGATGAAATCGTCTTTCTAGCAAAAGAATTAAAAGAACAGAAGTTTAAACATTCTGAGCAAGATGAATTGATGGCAGATATTTCAAAGAGGATACGGTCCCTAGAAGATGACTCCAAATCCATTAAGTCACAAGTAGCTGAAGCCAAACTAATCTGCAAAATATTTCAAATGAATGAAGAACGTCTGAAGGTGGCAATAAAAGATACCTGGAATGAAAATTCCCAACTTCAGGAAAGCCAGAAACAGCTGTTACATGAAGCGGAAGTATTGAAAAAACAAATGAGTGAATTTAATAAGCAGAAAATAACATCAGAAGACTCCAAAGTACAGGCAGAACAAGTTCTAAGTGAGAAAGACAATCACATCAAGTCTCTGTCTGAACGCTTGCTCAAGATGAGAGACTGGGCTGCTGTGCTTGGAGAAGACATGACGGATGA
>NW_007786950.1:0-286 GCF_000696425.1 Galeopterus variegatus
AGTTTCAGAATTTAAATCTCTGGAACTACAGTAAAGTTTGGAACTACAGTAGCCATTTTGCCGTGTTTGGCAGGGCAGAAGGACAGAAAGAATCTGGGTCCATGAAAACTGTCTGTACCAAGAGTATGCAGTGATCCCGAACCACGATCTCAGCGTCAGCTTGCAAACATTTATTTCTCACTCACCACTGGCTGTGGGCCTAGGTGACACTCCAGGGCAGTGGTTCCCAGTGCTGCTCAGTGTCCAGGCCACTCTGGTCTTGTGGCACCATTGTTTCAACACGCGA
>NW_007786950.1:2357-2574 GCF_000696425.1 Galeopterus variegatus
TTTCCATGTTACAATGCAGTCCACTAATCCGGCTTTTGTCTCTCAGGTTGAAGTTCAAGTCCCCATAGAGACACCCAGGGCTCCAGCAGATGGAGTCTCTCTCTTAACTCCCACTAGGCCCTACACTCAGGGTCACCTGCACACCTTCTTTCTTATGCTTGTCACAGTAGCCCAGCTCCGTTCAGACTTCCTGAGTTAAACTGCACATAAACTGTTC
>NW_007786951.1:0-359 GCF_000696425.1 Galeopterus variegatus
CTCTCTCTCTCTCTCTCTCTCTCTCTCTCTCTCTCTCTCTCTCTCTCTCTCTCTCGCTTCCGCTCACCTTGTGATCTACTTGTACCCGCCGGCTGCCTGCAGTTTTCCACCATGAGTAGAAACAGCCTGAGGCTCACACCAGATGCAGCTGTCCCAGAATCGTGAGCCAAATGAACCTCTTTTCTTTATAAATCACCCAGTTTCAGGTGTTGTGTTATAGCAGCACAAAAATGGACTGATACAGGGTGTATGATGTTTTCCTACCTCTGAAAGGTTTAAAGTAGATTATTGAGTTTCATAAATTTAAGGGATCCCTGTTCTCCTCCCCTGGAGGAGAGTTACTGTTGCTTGCTGCACCT
>NW_007786951.1:2299-2574 GCF_000696425.1 Galeopterus variegatus
GTAACAAAATCAAGTATAAGTTTTCAGTTAAAATTAAATTAAGTTAAACTAAATTAAAATCCGTTCCTCGGTTGCATTAGCCACACTTCAAGAGTGAAATAGCCTCACGTGATTCGTGGCTACTATGCCAGACAGAATAGCCATATACATTAAGTTTTGCAGTCTCTAGAATATCAAACATCATTCTGCTGCTATTGGCACAGTTTTCAAAAGGACAAATGGAGGTAAACAAAGTCCAAATACTAAGTAACTGATCATCTGTTCACTAACATAAC
>NW_007786952.1:0-2574 GCF_000696425.1 Galeopterus variegatus
CAGAAAGGGAAAAGAGGATATGGACCTTGATAATTCCCTCTGTCCCAGCCACTTCACAGAGTGTGTATAAAGGAGCTGGAACTGAGGCAGGGTCATCCCCTGATGAAGGGGGAGAAGGAAAGGGGTTAGGTGGCTGAGGATGAGCATCTTGAGACCAGGTATGGGGAAGAGAGGAAAAAGGTGATGGGGCTGGTGAAGGATCTGGAGCATTAGGAGGTGGTCAGGGAGCAGAGTGGTCAGATGGATCAAAAGATTGATCTGAGTTTGGAATGGGAGAATCGGGCATAGGCTAGGAGAATTTGAGATGTAGGGCAGTTTTGACAGAGAGAAGGATGTGATCAGAGATAGAAGAAGGCTTGAAGATAAGGAATCTCTCCAGCTTTGCTGCTTCAGTGACAAAAGTTGTCTAGGTCTCTGAGAGTATCCAAATCGAAAGTGCCATTTTCTGGTGACTGGGATACATTGTCCAGTTTGTACTTAGGCTAAACTTGACTGCAGTAGAAAATGAGATGTTTTGGGTTTAATGTGTCCCTGGAGGCAAAGAGATGGTAAATTGGCCAGGAGGCAGCCTAGGGACATAGAGTGTGGCAGTTTTGATCATCAGGATCCCATGTACAGGGTGAGAAAGGAAATGAGTAATCCTAGTAGAAGTAATCCTAGTAATCCTAGTGATGACAACGTCTCCCTGGAGGCCGAGAGATTGTAAATCAGGCAGGAGATCGCCCAGAGGTGGATAATGTGGAGGTTTGGTTGTGAGGATCCCATTTAGAGGGTGAGAAAGGAGGTGATCAGTCCCAGTATAAGAAGGGTAACAACAAGGAGCATCCTCATTGGTGTGCACCTTCTTTACAAGAAAGGTGCCACTGACCAGCTAGAAGATATCTCTAATAGCTGGGAGGCATGAGAGGGGTTCCCTCAGCCAGGCACCTTGTCTTCAGGAAGTAGACAGTAGTCATAGAAAGTAGTCAGGAGAACCCATAGAAGTAGGACAGACCCACTGACTCGCCCTAAATTCAGGTTAATGTTGGATGTGTTGGTCTTGAAGCAGCAGGAGGAGAGAGTCCTGGAGGTACCTGGTCCAGCAGGTCTGGGAAGGGTGGGTGGGAGCCAATCGAGAAAAGAAAGGGGATCATCCAAATGTCCTAGCCAGGACCCTTTCTTGGTTTCAGCATCAAAATGAAAGAAAGTGAGCCAAAATGCCAGGTACTGATCAAGCTTTATTAAAGGAAAAGGATCTGCTGGGCTGCACTCAAAACGGAAAGCAACAGCTGGGGCTGCCCTCAAAGTAGAAAGAGCATGAGGCATTGGGGTGGGAGAGTTTATATAGGTTATAGGGTGCCAGGGCTGGCTGATGCAATCAAGGAGGAGCATTAGGCTAGTGCAGAACCTCCACCCGGATGATGCAACCAGGGTGCAAAATTGCACCTATGCGAAAACCAAAATTGTTTCCAATTTGCAGAAGTCACGAGGCTTGTCGTAAGGAAAAGGGGGTGAGGGCTGGTGGTCATTTTATGCATGGCCCTGCCTAAAATGGCACTAGTTATGTTCAAAACCTATCAATAAAATATTTAAATAACAAGATATTTCACACAAAACATGAATTTTAGATGCATATGTAGTTATTAAAACATGAATATCTTAGATAAGTAGGTTGAAATATGCTTTTCTATACATGGAACAAGGTGTTGAAATGATAAAGGGAAAATATCTGCATGTGCAGGTTATCTTAAAAATCAACAGTCATCTGTTGTGCAGACCTCAGTCCTATCTACCTTCTCATCAAATTATTTCTCGGAGTTATCTACCCAGTTCCTCTACCATCTTGGTAACAACTAGTGAAAATATAAAAATCACAGTATATTCATAGAATATTCTAAATAAAGAATATTCAAGAATTCAAATATTCAAATATTCAAGAATTATTCTAAATAAAAAGAGAATAAATTACATTGGCAAAACAACATAGATAAAACTTAAAAAAAGTTAACCAAATTAGTGAGACACCAAAGAGTGGATACTAAATGATTCCATTTATATATGGCTCAACAAGTGAGAAAATTGATGAATATTGATTAAAAAGAAAAGAAAATAGAGCAGTGGAGGACTTAGGACGTGGTGGACAGAACATGGAGTTGACAAGAAAGGAGCTTTGGAAGGATATGGGAATTTGGGGAGAGTGTATATCTTTATCCGCATAGAGGTCAGAGGGGGACATATATATAATTGTATTCATCCACCTGCACACTTCATAATTCACTTTATATATAAAATATACTTCAGCTACATCTGAGTAGGAATTATGGAGTCAGAATATCAGAGTCTGTTTCCATATTATCCCCAATAAGCACTGGAACCTTAAGCAAGCTAAGCATTGAGAGCCTCTAATTTCTTACCCTTAGAGGATTAATATAGGATTAATTGCACTAGATCATTAAACCATTAGTGCAGTAAGCAACACACATAGGTCTTCCAGACTTCAGAAAATGGTAAATGGCAGTTGATGATGTTTCTGCTGTTGCTGTCATTGTTATTATTATTACTATTATCTACTTGAATGTAGGTTTTTGTTTTGTA
>NW_007786953.1:0-2574 GCF_000696425.1 Galeopterus variegatus
GGGATGGCCTTTTGGAGTTGTCCCAAATAGGAATGAGAAGGGATGGGCTGTATACCACTCATAAACTAATCAATCACTGAATGTTGGTTGTCCCTGGAAGAGGGTGAGGGGGCAAACTTACTCTTTTCAGCAGAGGACAATTCCCGGAGAGCAACTAATCTGAGCCATTAGCAACCCAAACTCACAGCACCTGAGAAATGATATCTCGGTCCTAAGAGAACTGGATGGCCCACAGTGCTGTCCCTACTTTAGGCTCTAGCTAAAGGAAAGAGTGGAGAAAGGATGGTATCACTATGTGGGTGAACTCAGCTAGTCTTCTGGAGAAAAACAGACCACGCGGCCCACCTGTCCCAGCCAAGAACACCCTAGATCTACAGCCAGCTGATCCCCAGATATGCGATCAAGCCCAGCTGGGACCAGCAGAGCTGCCTGCCCAGCTTCCAGCTGACCCGAAGAACCACCCTGCTGAGTGGCTAGACCCGGTGGCTTGAACTAAGCATGTATTAATAACTGTTTTCTTAAAATTTTATTATGCTAAGAACACTTGAGATCTAACCTCTTAAAGGTTTAGGTGCACAACACAGTATTAATAACTATAGGTACAATGTTGTACAGGTCTCAAGAACCTACTCATCTTGCCTAACAAACTTTATACCAGTTGAGCAGTAACACCCCCCCCCTCTATTTCCCCTGCCCCTAGCACCCACCATTCTATTTTTATATGTTTGTCTGTTTTAGATACCTCTTTACAGGCATCATGCAGTATGTGTCCTTCTGTAACTGGCTGATTTTACTTCACATAACATCCTCCAGGTTCACCCATGTTGTCACATACAGCAGGATTTCCTCACTAATCGGGGAAATGCAAATCAAAACCACAATGAGGTATCAGCTCACATCTGTCAGGATGGCTATTAGTAAAAGACCAAATGATAAGCATTGGTGAGGATGTGAAGAAATTGGTACCCTTGTAAACTGTTGGTGGGAATGGAAATTGGTGCAGCTACTATGGAAAACAGTGTGAAGATTCCTCAAAAAACTAAAAATAGAACTATTATATGATCCGACAATCCCACTCCTGGGTGTACATACACAGGATCTTGGAGAGAGATCTATACTGCCACGTTCATTAAAGCACTCTTCATAATAGCTAAGATTTGGAAATTTCATCCATTGAGGGATGGTTAGGTTAGGGAAATGTGCTATATACATACAATGGAATATTATTTAGTTTTATAAAAGGAAATTAATCCACTGAATTTTTTTTTTTTTTTAAAAGATGACCGGTAAGGGGATCTTAACCCTTGACTTGGTGTTGTCAGTACCATGCTCAGCCAGTGAGCGAACCGGCCATCCCTATATGGAATCCGAACCCGGGGCCTTGGTGTTATCAGCACCGCACTCTCCCGAGTGAGCCACGGGCCGGCCCAATCCACTGAATTTTGAAGTAAGTCCTACACAGCAGTAGCTAACTGATACGAGGTTGAGGAGATTATCCTGGCTGGAGCCACACTGAGTAGAAGTGAAAGAAGGATGTAAGTATCTAGTTGACCTCTAGCCTGTATTTGAGGCCTTTCAGGTAGAAAGAATGGACTTGACTGTAAAGGCCATGGTGGGCCATGGAAGCTTATTGAGCAAGAGTCTCTCTCTCCTAAGCATTGCTTTTCTAGAATCAGAGACTGTTCTAATCATGATTCCTTACTGCTAGAAATGAATCCACTTAACTTTAAAATGTGAATTGGATTCTTTTGCAAGTAGTTATTTTAAAGGTGCGGATCTCACAAAAACTATAGATAGGAAATGAAATGTCAGGGTCTGCTAGGAGCCAGAAGGCTGTAATAACAGAGTCTACTTTCCATCTCCCTGTGCCCACATGGTCTCTTTTCTACATTTCTGCAGGTCTGCTCCATTCTGTCTCAATGGAAGAATAGAAGGTGCTAGTCTTCAAATATCTGAACACCTGTGCGCAAGGCCGGGGCTGCTTTGCTGGTCATTTCCCTGTTTGCCTTCCTGTGCACAGCGGAGCAGGGAAGGGTGAGGAACTGATGTAGAGACACCCGCAGGCTGTGTTTTCCAGGCTCCCTTGCCAGCTGGATGTGTGTTGGGTTCAGCCAACGGGAGCATGGGGGAAAAGAAACCAGGCTTGTGCTCTTTCTGCAGCCCCTAGCTAATGACTGAGCACAGCAGGGCCTGGCTACTAGGGCCTGGCCATTTCCGCCCAGTGCAGGACTCTTCTTACAGGCAGGCAATCTCTGCTCTTCAGTGCTCCATTGAGGTAGGTAACTGATAGTTTGTCAGGTCTGCTTCAGAGGTTGAGGCTCTCTGTGCCTCATTCTGCTTCCTCCCCTTCTCATCTTTCACAGACATCATCAGCGCTGTGCTGGTAAATGTTTAACAGCTGGCTTTGTGACTCACAGCTTTTGCTAATTTCTGTGGTGTAAATACTCTCACCATGACCAATCTCAAGCCACCGAAGTGACACCATTGAACAGAGAGTTGAGAAGTGATGCCACCTTATCACTGGAAATATCCCTTAATCAGCCACTTTCCCTTCTTATTCTCTCTCTGCATTTA
>NW_007786954.1:0-2573 GCF_000696425.1 Galeopterus variegatus
CCATTCCAGACCCACTGATCAGAATCTTCAGGAGGCCCTGGGAAGGCATAATTTACTAATTGTCCAAGGTAATTATTATTATCAGGAAAGTTTGGCAAATACTGATTGGATTAAATTTAATTTTTTCTTAATATATAATGATCTTGAGGCTCAAGTAGGAAAATAATGAAAACAGCTAATATTCATTGAGCATTCAGCATGTGTGAAACCCTGTTGTAAGTCTTTTTGTGCATTAACTCATCTAATACTCTTATTAAGCTTTCTCCATTTTAATGAAATAGAGATATCAGGTACCTTGCATAAAATCACACAGTTGGCAAGTAGAAAAGATACTATTTGTTCTCAAATAGTCTGGCTTTATGACCACTCCATACTATTTCCAAGGACAAGACTGTTACGATATCTTTCGCCAAAGGATCTGGACCATTCTGTCTCACTTTTTCATTAGGCTGCAGAAGAAATTAGCTTTCTTCCTAAATTCTTGCAAACTTTAGATACAATATAAGGTATTGTTATTTTGAAACTGAATCCCTATTTCTCCTGTTCTGATCTTTTTAATTCTGAATTAGGGACAAAAAGTAACCAAAGAAATATGTGTATAATTATTTGTCATTTCAAAACCACATGGATGAAAGAAATGCATTTCTGCCTGTCTTCCAATAATTTCTAATGCAGCACTTTTGACTAGCAATGCTGTATAGAATTAAGCAGAATGTTTGAATGGGATGAGAAGATGCCTCTCAAGTTTTGAAATGTAGATGTCTTTCCCTTCACACACCTTGCAAATTAAAAATAAAAAATACAACCCCCCCCCTCCATTCCAGACCCACTGATCAGAATCTTCAGGAGGCCCTGGGAAGGCATAATTTACTAATTATCCAAGGTAATTATTATTATCAGGAAAGTTTGGCAAATACTGATTGGATTAAATTTAATTTTTTCTTAATATATAATGATCCTGAGGCTCAAGTAGGAAAATAATGAAAACAGCTAATATTCATTGAGCATTCAGCATGTGTGAAACCCTGTTGTAAGTCTTTTTGTGCATTAACTCATCTAATACTCTTATTAAGCTTTCTCCATTTTAATGAAATAGAGATATCAGGTACCTTGCATAAAATCACACAGTTGGCAAGTAGAAAAGATACTATTTGTCCTCAGATAGTCTGTACTATTTCCAAGGACAAGACTGTTAAGATATCTTTCGCCAAAGGATCTGGACCATTCTGTCTCACTTTTTCATTAGGCTGCAGAAGAAATTAGCTTTCTTCCTAAATTCTTGCAAACTTTAGATACAATATAAGGTATTGTTATTTTGAAACTGAATCCCTATTTCTCCTGTTCTGATCTTTTTAATTCTGAATTAGGGACAAAAAGTAACCAAAGAAATATGTGTATAATTATTTGTCATTTCAAAACCACATGGATGAAAGAAATGCATTTCTGCCTGTCTTCCAATAATTTCTAATGCAGCACTTTTGACTAGCAATGCTGTATAGAATTAAGCAGAATGTTTGAATGGGATGAGAAGATGCCTCTCAAGTTTTGAAATGTAGATGTCTTTCCCTTCACACACCTTGCAAATGGAGCCAACTGAAGCTCATTGGGGGGAGGGGGGGAAGACCTCTGTATAATATTTGGTGTCATTAATGTCAGATATCTACCAAAAGTGGTGAGTATATTCATTCAGGAAAGAGTGGAAAAATGTACTTGAAAAAAATCTATTTCAATAAGTCTTCAGACCTCCTGCTTTAATCTACAAAGTTCAAAACTCTCTTCTAGCTCTCACATCTTCTGTTACTGCTTAAAATATTGCCAATATTGAATGTGGGATTTTCAGTCATTTATAATGCTTTCCTTAACTGTACAGCTTCACTTGACCCAGAAAGGCAGAGAATTATCAAAATTGCCCCAAAAGTTACATGAACAATAAAACTTGATAGATACAAATTGATATTTAATTACATGAGGTATATACATATCACCAGATGATGCCCAGAACTATGTTTGTATTTTCTTTTTTTCTAACCATTTATTGATTGTTGAATGGGATATTTTTCTTTTTTTTTTTTCTCTCTCTTTACACTTTTGGTTAATTTTGTTACTTTCTAAAGAAAACATTTTGGGTCTAGTGGGTAAGTACTTGGCTGAAAATGTTACAATATTAACTTCAACCTTGTTCTATGATTAAAAGGTTATGTAGAAACAGGGTTTTAAAGTAAAATTAGGAAATAAAGTGGAGGAAGACCGTTGAAGAAAAACAAGCCAACCCCAATTTAAATGAGGAAGACAAATGAATATTTCCTGTCCACCTACTGTGTGTTATGCAGAGATAATCTGTGGCAGAGGTGACAGTCAAACCACTCACCTTGACTGCTTCCATTCCTTTTCTCAAGCTCTCTGGTTACAAAGTCCTTCAGAAATTAAGATCTGTTGCTTATATTGATTTAATTTAGCAGTTCTCCATGCCAAAATCACCTAAGGAGCTTTAAAAAATTATGAAAGAAAAAACATCAGTTTCATAGGCTCCGCCCTCTAACTTCTCGCCAGAAATTCAGAGTCAAGTGGTCTGC
>NW_007786955.1:0-2573 GCF_000696425.1 Galeopterus variegatus
ACCCCTTCCCTACACTGAGTTACTTTAGGGAGTGCAATTAGCTCATGCAGCACCTAGAGCATTATTGACTATGTTGAAATGACTATGCTCCTCTAAGGTCTCTGTGATCTCATTTTTCCAAGTTGCCATGAGGCTTCTTGTAGTCAGAAGCAATTTATGCATGAGAGATAAAAACCATGCAGCAAAGAAATGAGATCCTAAGAGAAAAATTGTTTAAAAATATAAATGTAAGTTTATTTCTTTTAAAAATTGTATTTATTGACTGCTGAGTTGATAAAAAGTATTTGAGTGTGTATGTAGATACATGACCAAATTTCATAAAAAGTCATTGGCCCATCATCCAGTTTTAAGAACACTAACGTTACCCTTTAAATGGCTTGTATGCTCCTCCCCAAATTGATACCCATATTTCTATCTCTCTCTTCTAAATATGCAATTCCTGAGTTTTGTGTGAATAATTACTTTCTTTTCTTTAGAGTTATATCATCCATATTTGCATTCATTAATACATACTGCTTACTTGTGTATTATTTTTTGCTTCATATTAATGGAGTCATACTGCTTATAGTATTCAGACACTGACTTTTTCTGCTCAGCATTAGAGGCCAACGTTGCATCCATGTTGTTTCTCATAGTTAAAATTGATGTACTTATTTATATTAAATAGTAAACCACTCTATGAATATGCCGGAGTTATTTTTTCATTTTCCCATTGATGACCACTTGTATTTTCAGTTTTGTTTCATTTTGTTTGCTATTAAAAACCTTGCTATGAACAATCATATTCTTGTCTTCTGGTTTGTGTATGAAAAGACTTTCATACTTAAGAATATAAATGCTGGGTTTTTAGGTTAGCTCATTTTCACATTTATTAGATAATATCTAATCATTTTCCAAAGCATTGTACTAATTTATACCCTATGAGCATCATATGAGAGTTTGCTAATTGCTCTATATCTTTTCCAACATTTGATATTGTCAGGTGTACAATATTTTTGCAAATCTAGAAGTAGTACAACTTTATCCGATTGCGGTCTTATTTTTCATATTTCAAAGTACTAATTGAATACTTTTAATAGGCTTATGTACCATTTGAGTTTCATCTTGTATGAAATGACTGTTCAAGACTTTCTGTTGGGTTGTTTTAATTTTATTGATTTGTAGGAGCTCTGCATGCTAATTCTTTGTCAGTTATTGGGTTTGCAATTATCTTCTCAGTTTATTGTTTTTTTTTAATTTATGGTATCTTTAGATAAATAAGATTTCTTAATTTTAATGAAATAAATTTTACCAGTTTTTTTCCTTAATGGTGCTTTATGTCTTGTAAATATTTTCCTACTCAAAGAATATAAAAATTTTATGGTATCGTTAGATAAATAAGATTTCTTAATTTTAATGAAATAAATTTTATCAGTTTTTTTCCTTAATGGTGCTTTATGTCTTGTAAATATTTTCCTACTCAAAGAATATAAAGATATTCTTCTACATTGTATTCCAAATGTTTTATAATTTTCCCTTCCTGTTTAAATTTTAATCTACTTATTATGTATATTTTTATACAGTGTGAAGTGCTAATCTCCTTTCATGTTGTGAAAGTTGTAAAATTCAAAACAGAGTCACTTGTGTCAAATCCTGGCAAATGAAGTTGGGAAAGGCCATGAAGGGAAGGCTCTTATGCATGATTTGCCTGATTATAGGAACTAGCACAAGAAATTTTTCTAACCTGCAGCTTACTACATGTCACACAAGAAAAGCTAGCCGCTTATACAAGAATACTTGCCTGTTTCAAAAACTGTCTCATAAGCCGAGTCCAAAACTACAAGTGCCTAACTGTAACTCTGAGACTGTAAGTACTACCTAGGAACCACTGACCTGCTGACTCACACTACTGAACTAGCCAGCTCCTAAGAGGCTGCCAGTGCCTATAAGCTTTCTTTCAAAACAACTTGCATAACCTCCTTTTTCCCGTAAATCTTAACATTTTCCTTTTTTCTCTGGGCATACAGGAGGCCACCTGGTCTACATGTATGTCCCAAATTGCAATCCTACTTCTTGCATATTATTCCCAAATAAAATTCACTTAGATCTTTGTCTCTCTATTTTTTTCTTTCTTCGTTTCTTTCTTTTTAGCTCCCACTTATGAGTGAGGATATACAGTATTTCTCTTTCTGTGCCTGGCTTAATTCACTTAACATGATTTTCTCGAAGTTCATCCATGTTGCTGTGAATGGCAGAATTTCATTCCTTTTTATGACCTAGTAGTATTCCATTGTGTATGTATACCATATTTTCTTTATCCAGTCATCCGTTGATGTACATTTAAATTAGTCCTATAATTTGGTTATTGTAAATAGAACTGCAATAAACATTTTATGTTGACAATGTATTTACAGATGACTAATCAATTCTTCTAGCACCAGATATTGACCAAGAAAGGTAGAAAAGCCTCAATTTGTTTGCCGTTGGTTTTCTTTATTTATTTGCAATATCAATCTTGTGATAAATCAAATTTTCGTGTAAGTGTAAATCCCATTCTGGACTCTCTATTTTATTGCACTGAACAATTTATCTGT
>NW_007786956.1:0-2573 GCF_000696425.1 Galeopterus variegatus
CTGTTCTTGAGCCAGCAACCTTGCTGTGCCACAACTCTCCATCCACATCAGAGACCCTAGCTTGAGGAAAGTTTCCTGTCTTTTGCAAGGTCAACATTTCTATATGTAATTTCAAAAGGTTAGACTAAACCTGAAACTACAGGGAACTAGGCCCTATGAAATATATTTGTCTATGAATGTAAGTATACTCCACATAGTAAGAAACTAAAAGTGACACTTTAATGTTTTGGCAGATGTATCGAACGTCTAGGCATATAATGCAGAAATCTTCATTCTCTCACCACACCCCATATTTACACCTTCTCTAAATGTGCAGACTTTAAATGTGTAGTCTAGGTTCACTGGATCTTTTAGTTAATAACCCATGACTAGGATCTCCTGCTTCCCTCAGACCTCTCTCCTCAAGGTCTTCAAAGAGATCTTTCTCATTCAGGCCAGACTGGTCACCCCCTGGCTTAAACCCCTATACCGACTCCTCACTGCTGTTTCTATAAAACCCAAGCTTTTCAGCTGCCCTGAGGTGCCCTCATGGTCTGGCTCCTGCCCACCCCACAGCCCACCTCACAGCCCCTCCCCTTTCTCTGGGGGCTCCAGCCTCCCTCACTTCTCTGTCCTGGGAAAGCCTGAGCTTCTGTCTCTTCTGTGGCCTCCATACTAGTTCCTCCTCTGTCTGCTGGGGGGACATGGGCTTTACTGAAGGACATGGTGGAAGCTTATATTTTAGCAACTTTGAGTATATGTTAAAATCAGGGCATGCACACATCATCAGAGATAGAAATCAACATGCATATACATATACTCATACATATGCATACCCATATACACATCTATACATATACATTCACACACACATACATGCACACACACACATATTTGTTTACACATTTGTCATGGTGGACAGTTTTGAAGTTACATAAATCTGTAGAGAATAACCCAGTGAGCCCCCTGCACCTGTTATCCAGCCTCAACCTACATTATCATGACTCATCTTCTTTAATCTTCTACCTTTTTTTCTATCCTTTGTCCTGCTCCCTCACTGAATGATATTAGGACAAATCCCAAACATCATATCACCTCATTGGTGTATGTTTTAGCATATACTTAAATTTTTAATATTCCAAACCTTTTATACATTAAGTAAATGAATTTTCAGTGCTCTTACCTAATTTAATTTCACAAATGATTAGTTAATTTAGTTGTTGTTCTGATTTAAAAGTGTAGGAAGTACAAAGGATCCTAAGTTTTGTGATGAAGAGGTTCAAGGCATCACATATTTAATTATGTGAATTAATATTAATTAATTAATTTTAAAATTTTTTAGATATTAATTAATTTTTAAACATTTTAAATTTGTGATGCCAGTGAAGCACATGCATTCTTAGGAAATCATTTATTGGCTTCCTTCATGCACTTCTCTTACTGCAGAATTATCTCTTCTGTGGAAGAGCTCAAAAATACATCATTCTTTCTAAACAAGTTTTCCCACCAGATTCTTTGAGGAATTTTGGGTTGTGAATTTCATTGATTTTTTGGTCGATTGCTCTGTACTTAACATCTTAATGACAAGTGATTTTTATCTGACAGGCTCTTAGTTCAGTAAAATTTCAGCCAAAATTCACCAAACTAACTCACTTTCTGTAGTTTATTTGCTCGTGAAGGTTGTCCTCCATGCTCAGAATTTGCTCTACTATCTATCAGCACCCTGTGGTTTCTTAAAAACGCATCATTCTTTCTTCAAGATTTTTCCCACCAGGATCTTTTGAGGAAATTGAGTTGCAGATTTGAATACCAGAATTGTATTGATTACATAGGTGATTGTTCTGTATTTAGAATATTGTTGACAACAAGTTATCTTACAGGCTTTTAGTTGGTGAGATTGAAAAATATTGCAACTGCTATGGAAAACAAAATGGAGGTTTCTAAAAAAATTAAAAATAGAACTATAATATGATTCAGCTTCCCTTTTCTGGGTATATATTCAAAAGAATTAAAAGCAGAATCTTGAAGAGATATTTTTATACCCATGTTCATATCAGCAATCTTTATATTTGGCGAAAGGTAGAAACAAGCTAAATGCCCATCAGTGAATGAATGGATTAACAAAATGTGGCATAGAGGAACCAAGATGGCGTCGGGTCTGAGCGGCCGTGCCAGGAGACAGCGCGATCCTGTGAGCCGTGCGCTGTGATACCAGAGTATTGATTGCATTTCCAAGAGCAGCAAAAGGCAAATAAATCTTTCAACAACGATCCTACATCGACAAACAAGCGACAGCAGGTTCGAGGTTTTGGGGCCGACACTAAAGAGGTCTCCTGAGAGCGCCCAAGCCCGGCCGCAGGAACGAACAAGCGATCAGCCCAGTCATCAAAGGCACGGAAAGCCAGCAAAGGTTTCCACAAAGGCAGAGAGAAGCTCGTCAGACTGCCACAGACCCGCGACCCCGTAAGTCACCCCCAGTCCATCCTCACTTGCGGGGCAAAGCCCGACTGCTCCCCGCCCGCCTGGCCCCCGACCACCACACCAGGCTAAGCGCCCACATCAAAGCGGCCTCCATTCTCTCGGGTGGGGGTGAA
>NW_007786957.1:0-1162 GCF_000696425.1 Galeopterus variegatus
GTGGAGTGACAGGCTGCAATTTGCCAGTGGGTCAGCGACTGAGCTGATGACAAGTGACCTTTCTAACACTGCAATCAATGCTTGTTATTTGGAAAACAAAATGATACAGTTTGTATTTTTCAGTGGATGGGTCACTGGGTCAACCCACATTGACGTGTGAATTTGTTACTTGAGCCGGATGAGTCCGTTCAGACAGGAATGTTAATTTACTTGAATTGATCTGGGTCTTGCTCTTATAAAAAGGTGTTAGACATTTGTTGATGGCACAAATTATTATAAATAATTGCTTTTACATGTCAGTCAAAGGCTTTTAGAGTGCCTGTTTTTCACAATAGCATTACACACTAACTTTGGCAAGTATTCACTGTAATATATTTTGTTTACTCTTGATATTTTTCAATTGTTTAAAAAAACAATTTAAATACATGAGTTTGTATGTATATTTAAGTAGTATCTCTCCTGAAGTGTGTTTTGTGAGGCCCCATGAAGAGTCATGAGGGTGAATAACTTTTGGAAGAGATGCTGGGAAGAGATTAGCTGTCATAAAGGATGGCCCTTATGGTAAGTGGTAGTGTTGCTGAATAATTACTTTCAGCTTTTACCTTCTAAAAACATGGGAAGATTGTGCATCTCTTTTGCCTTTGATTTGGATGTGACCACACCTGCTTTGGCTGCTGAAATGTGAGTGGAAGTGACATGTGCCACTTTCAGGCAGAAGCTTCTAGAACCAGGATGAGAGGCACCATGTTCTCTCTGCTTTTTCCTGCCTTGGAGATTGTGGAAGCATCGAGATGCTTTTAGCCTGGGTGCCTGAGTGAAGAAGAGGTGTGCGTGACTTCCTCTGCCCGCACACGTAAACACACGCACTCAGCTGACTGGAGTGGGCAGGAAACCGAGTGAGAAGTGAACTTTGTTTTGTTAGGCCACTGAAATCATAAGATCATTTGTTGAATGGGTCTCGAACTGTTTGGTTTTAGGAGCTCTTTATTCTCTTAAAACGTTTTGAAACATCCAAAGAGCTTTTGTTCATGTGGATAGTATCAACTGATATTTTCTGGATTAGAAATTAAAACTGAGAAATTTTGAAAACACAAGAGTATGTAACTATCAATTCCATTGGGCATCAGAGCAATGATGTACACCTGTGAGCAGTTGAGAGTGA
>NW_007786957.1:2178-2573 GCF_000696425.1 Galeopterus variegatus
TAACTATCAATTCCATTGGGCATCAGAGCAATGATGTACACCTGTGAGCAGTTGAGAGTGAAATGGGAATAATAAACTAAAATAATGTCTTCTTATCATAAAAATACTTTTGACCTCGCTCATGGAATTCCTGAAAGTGTCTCAGGGATTTTGTGGGTCCCTGGTCACACTCTGAGAATCACTGACCTAGGCCATCCTAAGTGTTGTGCCTACCTTGATGATTTATAGGTAAAGGCCTGCAGGAACTGGGAAGAAAAAGAAAAAGAAAGAGATTTTGGAAACATTGAACAAAGGATATCCCTGAGTGTTACAATTCACTTTTTGTTTTTGAATAAAAATAATATAGTTTATTTCTGTTATTGAGAGGTGCAGTAGTCCTTCCTTATACTAACAAA
>NW_007786958.1:0-2573 GCF_000696425.1 Galeopterus variegatus
CGGGGCCTTGGTGTTATCAGCACCGCACTCTACCGAGTGAGCCACGGGCCGGCCCATTCCATCTGGTCTTCTACGTGAATTCCTTGATGCCGGCGTAAGACCTCTTGGTCAAGTGCCTAACCTGAGCTCCCCAACCACTCGGCTTAGTTCCCCAGTGGGTCCCAACACCACTGCTCAAGCCCACTCCCACCCCACCCCGCTGCTTGACTAAATGCAGAACCTGGACTAAGCCATTACAGCAGGAACCCCCTTTTCTTTAAAGGGGGTTTTGCTTTTAAAAGTCCAATCCCCTCTCCTCCCTGTCTATGCCCTGCCCATTCCCTGAACCCCAAGAAAGGCAGGTGCCCCAGGTCCTCACCGTCTATCCCTCCCTTTCCTCACACTGACTGTGGCCTTTGGACACACCATGTACTCCTAGGACCTGTGCATAATAAAAATCTTTATTTTCTATCTATGTCTCTTTTGATCTCTGAGGGGTTATTCTCCATAAGAGGGTGGGGAGAAAAAAAAGGACAACCCCTAGGAAAAAGGGTGACTGTGGGGAAAGGCATATAGATCCCTCTCCCCAGCAAAACTTGGAAGGAAATGTAAAAATCATAAATTTGCATTTAATATCTGGTCCCAGTATGAACAAAATTTAGTTCTGAATCTTCTCATGTGTTCAGGAAACCATAAAAATAACAAAAACAGAAGAATAAAAACAAACAAAATGAAGTTTTAAAGAAAACTATATTTCAATGAAAACAGGAGGCAGTGAAACCTGGGAACTCTGAATTCTGTGGAAGTGCTGCCAAAGGCAACGCCAAAGGCAAAGACTCTCCCAGAAGCTGACGGCGCCCCAAGAAAACCAGAGCCACAGACAGGACCTAATGGATCTTGACAGCATCTCGAAAATATTCCCATCCTCAAGGAGCTGGTCCCAACCTGGGAAAAAACATCCATGAGCAGGACCAACACTGACGAAGGCAGACCCTGGTGAGAGGCCAACACACGTCTCAGGAAGTGCCTGGGGCTCAGAGACGGTGGGTAATGCCGGCAAAGCACAACTTGTACAAATACGTGTGTGACCAACTGCACAGAGGTGCACACATGCTCGTGCACACACACACTCACATATATAGCACGCTCACATGCACACACACACAATACATACTCACGTGCACTCACATATTCACAGACACACACACTCACATATACACACATATACACAAATGCACATTCATGTTATCTACACATATACTCACATATACATACACACACAACACACTTATACACACGTACTCACACACATGCACATACATATACACACAATTCATTTATATACACTCACATACACACATACATGCACACAATACACACACGTGCAACACACCTATACACCTACATCCACATATAAACACACAATACACACTCACACACACTTACATATATACATATACACACATCCTTGCATACACAGATACACATATATACAGATACAGAACCCAGATTTCCTACTCCAAAATTAGCAAACATACAAAGAACCAAGAAAATGTGATACATGTTCATGAGAAAAGAAAATCAATTGTCTGACCCTGAAATGAATCAGATGCTGTAACTTAACAGATGAGGATCTTAAAGCAGTTATAATTATCCTTGGTGAAATAAAACACAACATGAAAATCTCAGGGAACTGGGAAGTCTCAGCAGAGAAACAGAAACAACAAAAAAGAACAAAGCAGATGTTCTAGAACTGAAAAACACAATTTATGAAATAAACAATTCACTGATACTGAACAGCTGAACAAACATGACAAAGAGTGAGTGAACTTGGATCTAGATGGGTGGAAGTGACCTAAAGTGAAAAGCACAGATGAGAAGGTGCTAAAGTAATGAGCAGCTGCTGGCTGGTGAGCTCCAAGGCTAAGGCTTTGGACTTCCATGCCGGCCAGCCGCCAAAAAGAAAAAAAAAAAAAGAATAATAAAATAATAAGCAGGGCCTTAGAGAACTGTTAAGACTATTCAAATGGTCACTTGCAATGAGCATATCAATTATAAGTGGAATTCCACTTAAAATTCAATCTCAGAAGTAGACTGGAGAGAGAATGGTGCAGAAAGAAAATTGAAGAAATAATGGCCCCAAATTTCCCAAATTTGATGAAAGACAAAAATCAGCAGGATGCTGAGCAAACACCAAGAAGAGGCACAACATAGTCAAACTGCTAAAAATCAAACTAAAGAGCACATCTTGCAGCAGGAGGAGAAAGACATCCATACAGAGAAACAAAGGCCCAGTTACAGGCTGACTCCTCACCAAAACCACAAAGGCCAGAAAAGAGTGAAACATCTTTACAGTGCTGAATGGGGAGGAAAAAGCAAAATAAAGGTATTTCAATATAAAATAAAACTAAGAGAATTTGTGCAGCAGACCTGCACCACAAGAACTGCTAAAGTGCTGTAGTCTGAAGCAGAATGATACCAGGTAGAAACTCAGACTGTCAGAAAGGAATGAAGAGCTCCTACACACATGTTCAAAGAGATTAAAATATTGGGGAAATGCAAAGACTTTTTAAAAAGTTAACAAAATTTAAAAA
>NW_007786959.1:0-609 GCF_000696425.1 Galeopterus variegatus
TGTGTTTTTAAATTTCTATGAGTTCAAATTATTCTTTTAAAAAATCTTCTCAGTAGTTTGATAGTGTCTGCACCTTTTCCACATATTTTCTTTCCTTTTTAAAATCATTTTGATATACTTTCTTTTTACTTTACATATGATAATTCCAGTACCCAAAATTCTTAGAGCTTAATTCTGCTACTTGTTATTTTGGATAACTCTTACCTGGACATTTTATAATTCTTTATGTGGCAAAATATTTTATGAAGCATTATCTCTGGGTATAATATGTTGCCTCGGTTGCAGGTATGTGCCTCCAGAGTACTTCTGTGAATACACAAGAACATGCTCTTCGGAAAGCTGGGCATCTCAGGAACTTTACTAACACTTAAAAATTATTTGTGGGCTTGGAAGTGAAGCAAAGTAAGAGAATGAGGCATTTCACTGTCCTGCATTAACGCTACAGTTGAAAAACCTGCCCTTTCCACCAGTTAGGTCAGCATTGATTGGAGATAATGGATTTCAAGCGTTTCAATGTGGACCATGATAAAAAATACTACAATTCATCAAGTGCAACCGGTGCTGGTATTAGATACTGCTTTTTGTAATTGATATTATTTACAAAAAAAA
>NW_007786959.1:1415-2573 GCF_000696425.1 Galeopterus variegatus
AGTGCGCCACCGGGCCGGCACCCACTTTTATGTTTTGATTGAAAATTATTGTTTTACTAAATTTCCAGAGTTGCCCTTAAAAATTAAAAATGTCTAACAGAGCTTTTGACAGACATGAACTTGGTCCATTCTTAGATTTGTTGTAGCATTAAATATTGTTACTGATCTAATCATCCTAAAATATTATTCAGTAGAAATACCATTGAATCTGTTTTTTAAAAATGTAATTTGCAAACTACACTGAAGTATTGAGCATATGTTTAAACTACTATAAGTCAGTTTTGAATAACCTTATGTGCTATTTCTATTTCAGATGCAACAATGCTCTGGACATTTGATAGTTGGGCAAAAATGAAATGCTGTATAATTAACATTCCACCTACAAAGACAATGTTGGTAGACAGAACAGGTAAGGTCAGAGGGATTGGTGAAGCTATTAGCTTGTATTCATAGAGAAATAACATAGAATAACACAAGTAATTCCTCTGTTTACTCATATACCTCCACACAGGCAGCAAAGACAAGACCCCTGCCAGGACCTTCTATATTCATGCCTCCTGCTTCATACTGGCTTCTTAGATCTTCTCTTTTCAACTGTTTTTTATCTAAATGTAGTGCCACCTACAAGTCTTTAAAAGTTAGATGTTAATATTAATTGTATTCATTTTATATTTAAAACATTGGATGAGAGGGAGGTTATATATAGCAAGATGTGCCCAGGACCCTATAATTCCTTTGGAATAATCCTGCATTGGTCCCTGCAGTAGGATATTGTGGCTGGAATTAGAGTCACATGGTCAGCTTGGATTCAGGTTCAAGGTACTGGGGGTAAATGAAAGGTGGGCAGGTGGAAGGCCTGACAGTGAAAAAAGTAGTCGTCACAAGAAAGTTTAGAAACTAACAATACTATTTCAGGATGTAGCAGAGCTAGCCTTTCTATCACTTATTTCCTAAGCTAATGACAGAATTTCTAAACTTTATAACACTAAAAGACCAAAAGTTAAATATTAATTGTAAACATTTACCATGCACTGAGACATAAAGCTTCAATGATTTCACAGGCCATCTTTTTTTAAAAATCTGTTTGCCTGGTTCAGTTCCCAGCTCTGTCACTTGCTAGTTATAAAAACATTATGATTTTTTGAGCTGTAAGACATA
>NW_007786960.1:0-2573 GCF_000696425.1 Galeopterus variegatus
AGACTTACTGTAACAATGACCATTATGGAAAAGCTTTGAAATGTCAAATTTAATAAATTTATATGTTTTCAAGAATTTCTGAAGACTTAGGAGTCAAAACACCAAATATCCAGTAAGTCAGCTTTTTAATAGGTATGTTGGGGTCTCAAACTTCTAATTCCAAAATAATTTACTTCAAAGAACCTGTGGTCTTGTGAAACCTACCCTCATTGCATCTCTCTTTCTATAGAATTCAGGATTTTATTAGATTCTCTTTGTTCTAGACCACATTCAATTAATTGGGAAGACAGAAGAGACAAAATTAAGTAAACCATATGTGTAAATTTTAAAAGTAAAAATCATGATTTAAACAATGCAAATAGAATATATACTACTTTGGCAAACAAAATCAAATAATGCCTGCCCCAAGGGTGTCTCCATGCTAATCCCAGAAGCTGTGAATGTGTTATGTTGCATGGCAAGGGGGAGTTAATGTTACCAGCATACTCAAAAGTCCAAAAGCTGGTGCAAGGATTGGAAGGTTTATTCAGATAACCAGCATCTGGAGGATGATCAGGCTAAAATCTTCCTGCCTTCTGATGCCTGTTCTAGGGTTTATAAAGGGGAAGAGGTGAGAAGAGGAGGTAAGGGATTTTGTCCTGCAAGAAAAGGGGGGGCTGGGATCAGCAGAGGGTCTGAGTTAGATGTCAGGGTCCCACGGTGGTTTGGGTGCTTTGGCACCATGGAGTCTGCAGCTGGTGGACTGGTCAGCTCCAAGCCCTTGACATTATCTTGGGGATGGAGTCCTTGTCTCCCAGGGTGAGCTCAAAGACAGTAACCTCAGTCAAACATGATTAGAACATTAAAATACCTGACTCAGACCTCTAATTAATGTGGATGCAGTTTTCCTTTAAGAAGGAGGGAGAGTTTATAATCAGCTAGATTGTCTTGTCTCTCTCTTGTATCTCCTCTTGTTTGCAGCTAATTAGGGAGGTAAGAAAAACAAGAAACTATAGTTTCAGTTCTACATTGTAGGTGCATAATCTCAAGTAAACCTATGTAAGAGGGAGTGATTTCATCTCCCCGCAATCTCTCAATTCTTCTGCTAACCTCAAAGAATTGATGATTATCATTTCCCAAGTTAAGGGCTGACTGAAATTTTCTGTTTGGTCTTAGTTACCTGAAAGATGGTCATTTTCTGACTAAGGTTCCTTTCATTAAGACTGTGATAGAACTAGATTGCAAAATCAGCTGATCTTAAAATAGAGAGATTATACTGGATTATGCAGACGGGACCAGTGTAATCACAAGGGGCCTTAAATTGGAAGAGGAACGCAGAAGAGCCAGTGTCAGAGTGATTCTGATATGAGAAAGACTCAGCCTGAAGTCACCGGCTTTGAAGGTGCAGGAAGGGCCACCAGCCAGGGAAAGTGCGCAGCCTCCAGGGGCTTCCAGGGGAAGAAAACAGAGTCTCCCCAGAGCCTCCAGAAAGGGGCCCAGCCCTGCAGACACCTTCCTCTTTAGCCCAGTGAGACACATTTTTAACTTTCAAACTGTAAGATAATAAATTTGTGTTGTTTCAAGCCAATTCCTTTGTGGTAATTTGTTACATCAGACATAGAAGCTAATATACTACATAAGGCAATTTCAGAAAACTTTTCCTTTTAAGAGTAGGCTAAACACAGATCCGAAAGTGTAATCTCATAAGGATAAAATTCATGCTTCAGAAAACTTTTGAATGGTATTCTGGAGTAGACCATCCATTTGAAGTGAAGAGAACCTTGTTCTCTTTTTATAAATGGACTCAAATCATAATTAGATTATTTAATTAAAAAATAAATTGAATATAGCCGGACATTTTCAGATAGCCTTAAAAAGTAAACAAACTGGAAAAACCAGTCATGATTCTCTTGATAAAACAGCCAGAAGCACCTGTGTTTTCTAAGATTTGAGAACTGATAACAGGGGCACATATAGATTTATAAGCAGAAGGCCATTGGAAAAAGAAGTCTCACTTTGTCTAATAAACAGGACAACTGTCCAAAGTGTGTTCAGTGTGATGCTGCCCCAGGGAGATATTCATACCCTGCAATTCCCTGTACTCCCTCCAAATGCAAAGAGAATTGTCTGTAATTACAGATAAACATTAATGCAGCTTTCTTGTTGCAGTGAGTGTCATCACATCTATCTTTAACCCCATGACTTTAAAACATCAAATTCTTCAGATTGAAGTGCTTTGAAAAGCATAAGAAAGTGCAAATTGACATGTCAAAAGTTAAAAAAAAAAAAAGACAGAGAGAGAAATATCGTTGTGCCAAATGGTTTAAAAGAAAAGGCGAAAGAAAATTGTGAGGTGTAAGTGGCAAAAAGTTTAAGGGAAAGATATCACCAAAATAGTAGACTAGAAAACTCCAAACCATCATCCCCTACCCCAACATCAAAAAACAACCAGAATTGGCTGAACTAAGATTACAGGAGCTCTGGAAAACAGTCAAAGGTCTACACAGCAACCAAAAAAACATCCAGCCAAGTAAAAGCCACATTCAAAATGGAGGAAGGTATGTGGTGTTTGCACTGGCAGGTGCGTGCACCGG
>NW_007786961.1:0-2573 GCF_000696425.1 Galeopterus variegatus
CAAAGCCCTGCTGCCAACTCATGTCCAGTTCTCATTAATTTGAGAAATATTCAATGAGTACCTACTCTGTCCAAGGACTGGAACTAAGGGAATTAACATTTGTAGGCATTGTGCATGGAAAGATGTTACATAAAGCTTTTTGCCCAGTGCCTGGGTTAGAGTAATCCCTCAAGAAATTTACTCTGTCCAAGGACTGGGACTAAGGGAATTAACATTTGTAGGCATTGTGCGTGGAAAGATGTTACATAAAGCTTTTTGCCCAGTGCCTGGGTTAGAGTAATCCCTCAAGAAATGTATAATCTTTGCGTATATTATCTTGTCTGTTTCTCAAAGCAATCATATGAGATGGCCACTAGTAACCCCCTATTTAGAAGCAGGGAAGTTGAAGCTCAATAAACAGTTAAGGAGAGTTAGAGACAAAGCCAGATTTGCCAGTCTATAACCCTCAACATTGCTGTCCTAAAAAATAATTCTTTGAAGGTGTGTAAAACATATTGCAGGTGCATCAAGTGTAAGGCATCTTGTGGTCATGTCAGTTGAGCACAGTTAAATGTGCAGGGAGTGTGGAGGAGGCAGGAATAATTTCCTACAATGTGACATGGAGTAGGTTGGCCATTTGAGCTGGACTTCAAAGACTGGGTGGAGAACTGATAAGCAAAAGAGAGCATTCCAAGTGAAGGAATCAGCACCAGAAAGGGCACAGAAGGCCTAGATCCCGTTCTGCTGCTCACACAAAGCTAGGACACAAAATAGGAACATTCACAATCTCATAGCTACAGCAATGGAACACTCCCAGAAAGAACATCCTAACAGCAAAACTTCAGGAAAACTGTTATTTGTGTCAGTCTGAGTGACCTGACAGCAAACTATTTACTAACTTGTGATGCACTATAATTAGATTCCTACTCCCTTACAGCGTCCATAGAAACAAATTTGAACTCTAAAGTGTAGAAAAGATGAGCTAACAGCACCAGTGATAGGATGCCTAGCTACTAATACACAAACACACACACGCTCACACTCACACACACAAGCTGGCAAGAGTCTAGTTATGTAGAAATGCAGTGGAAAAAGTCAGTGTTTGCCAAATTAAAGAAGGGGACTAAATGTGTAAGATGGAAAATTTCCATTTTACCTTCCTGAGTAGCACAAACAATGGAATGCCACAAATTTCACAGTATGTTATCAGTGTTTGATACCCTAACAAAACTTAAGCTGATCTTTCTACTAATTTGCTACAAATATGATCACCCCAGACTGTCCTGCTTACACATCAGTGATGTAATTTTTAAAAATTCTTATTTACACCTATTACATTCATAACATTATACCTCTTCTCTAAAGTCAAAACTGTAAATCAGAGTCTAAAATGTATCACTCCAAATGCAACTGACCAAGATGTGAAATATTTCACTCCATGCAAGGTCTCTTAATATTTTCTAATTGGTAAAATTTTTCTTTCTAATTTACACAAACCCAACTGAGATGCATCTAAAATTCTACAAAGGGAGATGGAATATTTCTTATCATACTACTAAAGCATATCTACAAAGAACTTACTGAAATAAAACCAAATCCATAGATATGTAAAATATTTCACAGGCAACCAGTTATTTTTTTACTACTTCACATCTATTCTGGCCACTTATATATGGTATTTTCAAATTAATTACCTAGTCATCCATACTGGCCTCCTATATATGGTGTCATCAGATTAATTCCCTGGTCCAGATGCTATCTCATCCATAACTACCTTTTATAAGTGCCTTGTAATTGCCATAATTTACTTTTCTTCATAAGCCTTTCATAGCCTAGCAGTAGTACTGGGCACTAATACTTAACGCTAACTGAATGAATTAATTAGTTAACAAGGGAGTGAAAGAATGGTTTCCCTACTCTCAGAGATGGTGAATAGCCTTGTGTGTGTGTGTAATAATTTCAGTACTCCAAAAGAGTCTAAACACCTGTCCTCCTCTTTCTGTGCCCTCAGGCTCTTCTTTATACACTGAAGATCAAAATATTACTTCCTAAAGAAAGAATGAAAGAAAAAACAACAATCACAATAATACATGCAACTTTCAAAAGGAGAGAACAGAACTGTGGTTATGAGAGATGGGAAAGGGGGAGGGGGAGGAGAGTTAGGGTTCAGGGTCACGAAGAATGATCACGTTTTGTAAAGATGGATATACTAATTATCCTGATTTGATCATTATGTATTGTACACAGGTATTGATATTCAACGCTGTACCCCACAAATATGGGTACTCAGTTATGTTTCAATAAAAATAAATAAATAAAATATTACTTCCTATTTCTTGAGGAAGAAAATTGAAAGTCACTATGCAATGCTTAGAGTTAGGAGTCGAGCCTACCCCTCCCCTGCCCCAACCCGACACCTCTCCTGTCTGACAGCCACTACACTGCTCCTTCACACCACCCCAAACCAGATCATTTGCATCACACCCTGAATGCTATCCAAAAAAGTAAAAATATGTACTAAGTGATGGGGAATAAAAGGAAGGAAAGAGAAGGAAAATAGGGAATGAGGGTGCAGAGAAGGGGAACTTTTTTTT
>NW_007786962.1:0-2572 GCF_000696425.1 Galeopterus variegatus
ATGGTCATTGTGAAGAAACTAAACGTTCAGCTACATACAAAGATGAGGACAGAAATTAACAGTTTTACCCCCATCCTTCTGTAATCAATAGGCTGAACTTGGTAAAGTACAAAAAGGAAATATATCTTATATTTTAGTTTTTCTCCCACCCAAACCTCAGGCAGGTTTCTCAGCATTTTTCTTTCTTCCCCTCTGTCATTTTTGATATTTGTCTAATTTGGGGTTTTCTGGGCTTCCATACCATCTAAATTAAGCATCAATCTCTTGCCCAGTTTGCAGCCACTCTTTCCACCTCTCAGGCCTAATACAGGACTCCCTCTACCAGTAGTGGTGTTTTGCAGTGTTCCAGAGGCCAGTTTGGGAAGAAAAGAGACAACAGAACCAGGGTGAAGTTCTAATTGGTTAACTGATGCTCTGTGAAGTTCTGTCACGGTGGCTCAATGCTCTCTCTCTCTTTCACATGGAGTAATTGCCTAGGCTCTTTGAAGACCTCCTGTTGGGAACTTCAGCTGCACCATTCTCTAATGTGAGTGACACACTCTCCAGTACAACCTTCTGCTTCCCCTTAGCCTCTGGAGATCTACAGCCTTTCTTTCTGCTGGGGACCCTTTCGCCCAGCTGGCAGTTTTATTGGGGAGGGTCTTTCCAAAATAGCTCTGAGCTGGCTATGTGGGGTTTCCACCTGGCCCATGGAACCCACCCGCTTTGCTCCAACGGACAGTGGACTTGCAGCTCCCCTCTATTGCCACCTTCTCTCCCAGCTCCCAGTAAGAGGAAAATCCCACAGCCTCCCGCCTGAGACTCATCCAGGTGAAGGTGTGGCACTGGTGTCTGACAGTGGAGTTGCAGCTCCCCTCCATTGCCATCTTCTCTCCCAGCTCCCAGTGAGAGGAAAATCCCACAGCCTCCCGCCTGAGACTCATCCAGGTGAAGGTGTGGCACTGGTGTCTCTCAGGTCACCAATTTCAGGGGACACAAATCATCCAGGTGTTCCTTAAGCACTTGCTTACGCAACTGTCTGGTCCCGGGATTTTCTGCAATTGGGCAAGGGTCCAGCTGGCGATGGGGTGTCTGGGTCACCTCTGCCAAGTATCTCCCCAATAGCACCTTGTTGTCCTCTTCACTTAAATTCAAAGAATCTTCTCCATTGAATCTCCAGTCTTTCTTACATATGGTCACAGGAAAGATGAGTTGTAGTCACTGTGGAATGATGTCTAGTGCCTCTCCTAGAAGGTGGGGTGCTTACTAGCCATTTCCTAAGCTTTGAGATTTTAGCTGAAATTCTCAGTCAAGATTTTTAAAATATCATTTAATATTCTGTCATGCTTTTCTATCTCTTTTTCTTTGGATTCAATAACTTTGCTTTACCACTTAATGTTCTTTCTGGCACTCATCTGGGAACCTGCCTGGCTTCTTCAGAGCCAATGGCTATGGGTCCCTTGCATTTCTCACTTTGGGAACCATCCCCTCCTCAAAAGCTCCCTGGTCCAACACGCTTTCAGACATGATACCCAATTCTGGTGGAAGAGTGAGAGACATGGCCCCTCAAGCACAAGTATCCATTGGAGAGGAAGCTGGCAGGTTTGCCATAACACAAATGCACAGCCTTTGACTTGTCAGTCTCTCCACACTTCTAATAGGGGATGCTAACCATCTCACATAAATGATAGAAGTCTAAGTTGACACAGGAATTTAGTGTCACAATCAATAAGAGTTAACAAAAATTATTGGTATCATACCTGAATACATAAACAGAAAAGAAAGCATGTCCACTGGCAGGAGAGGTTTTTTTCCAGCATATTACAGAGATTGAGATGAGAAAATATCTCTGTGTCCCCTGAGGACCTCCTATCACCTGAATATGGCTGTGTAATATTTTGAAATATGAACTTATATCATTTTTCTCCCTGTATTTACTCTTCTTTTGTTCCTTATTCAGGCAAGTCATCAGCTGCATGCTGACTCAGAGCCTCAGTGTTGGTATGTCTCAGGGCAGAAATCAAAAGTGGTCTGCAAGACTTCCCTGGCTATTGTGTCCAAAGGTCTGGGAGAGTTTTACAGGAGACCTAAAAGGGAGGGTATTTATGGCATAAACAGAGCCTCTTGATCAAAGAAGGGGTGACATCAGGGTTTCCCTCACTTCAGAACAGAAAGAGATGCCCCCAGGCTTGGAAGAAGAGAGAAATCTGTGGGTTGTGGCCAAGGGACTGGAACACAGCATCCTAGATGTAACTGTAGAGAGGCAGCAAGACCCCAGAGAAATAGCCAAAAGGGACAATAGAGAGGCTTACAAAAGGTCCCCAGTAAAAGCATGAAACAAAAGTAGCAAGAAGCCACCAGACCTGAGGGAACAGGAACTAGGGATCCTCTAGCAGTAACCTGAGAGACTGCTGACCAAGGACCAGATGCTCTGTCTCCCAGCCCCTCACTCACCCCAACCTTCCCACTGTAAGAATTCTTGACATCGCATAAGTGTTTGGTGGGAACAACAAAATAAGCCAAAGTTAAGTTTTCTCCCAGCCAGTCTGATTGGAGGCTGAGATTCAGAATGAAATTACATTATAGAAAATAA
>NW_007786963.1:0-2572 GCF_000696425.1 Galeopterus variegatus
AATACAATTATCTATTGCATAAGCATATAAAAATAACTAAAGGCTATTTATTTTGGAAAACCAAATTCATTAACAGAGTTGGGGAAAACATAAAAACACGGGTCTATGGAAGTGAATTAACACTTGAGTTATATGGTGATCACATATTCAACTCAGTATTTTGGCAAGTTCTTAGTAAAGAATTAAAAAGCTAACAATGTAATCCAAGCACTGACACTAGTAGCACAAAGTTCATGCAGTTTACCGATAGAAAGGCCCCTTTACAACTACTTAGTCCCCTCTAAAACTTCTTACTCTAATTGTAGACAAAATTGTAGATCAGCAATGTGATTTCTCAGTGTGTGGCAGATTAAGAAGCAAACCAGGGGGTCCTTTCAGGAAACAGACACAAAGACAGAAGCAAAAAGCAACAGCTGATTTAAGGAAAAATATAGGAACTAATAAAAATGGGCATAACTCAAGAAGCATAGAAATTTTGGCTCACATAGGAAAGAGCCATATGGCATTACATAGCTCAGTAGCCCCTAAGGATAAGCCTCTGTTTCATTAGACTGTTATAAAAACCAGTCTTCACGATGGCCAAAAAACGTTAAATTATATTCAGTATTTGCTAGGAAAAGTGAAAAACTACAAAAATTTGTGTGAGGAAATATATTTTCGTTTTTTTTTTTTCTTTTTTGCTCAATAAGTTAAACAGGATTGTAGAGGGTTAGAAATCTTGATTCTCATTTGATTTTTAGAATAGGATTTTTAGGTAATGCATGCATGGGGCAAAAGTCCTTGGCCAGGGGGCAGAAGCCCACAGCTAGCCGGGCAACAGCTCATCTAATCAACGCTAAACACTGTTTAGGGGTGGGATTGTATATGTTAATGATTTTAGAGCTAACAGGTGGTAGACATACCCATACTGTTAAGAGATTTTAAAGAATTGCTGTAGGGAAAAATGTCAAAAAATGTTTGCTATGGGCAAGCTGTTTGTTGATGGAAACTTTAGAGACAATTATACTTAGATTTAAATGCTGTTGCTAGTTTCCATTGTTTAAGCTATACTTAGCCATAGATAACTTTTGTCACATTGCCCATGTCTTTGTATCCCTTTGAAATGATTGAACCAACTGATTTTTCTTGTGAAACTTCCTTGTCTTTACAATAAAAAGCAGGAGCTAACTTTGAATTGGGGCTGTACCCAGTTTTCTCCTACTAACAGAGGAGTTGCTGAGGTTCAGTCCCTTCAGGCTTCTCATTGCATTCATGCTGCTTTGAGTAATCCTTTTTTTTCTGCATCTCCATTACACAGTGAGGAGTGTAACACATTATTTCTTCAAAAATTTTTATTCTTTCTCTTCTCTCTATTCTTCTTTGAAACTCCAATTGAACATTTGTTAGGTGGTTTGATACATGCATGCAGGTCACTGAGGCTCTGCTTGTCTTTATTCAGTCTTCCTTCTCTCTCCATTTAATTTTCTGTTGCTATGTCTTCAAGTTGTAATGTTCTTTTTGCATTGCCTAACCTGCTATCAATCTCATTCAGTAATATTTTCATTTCAGATGTTGTGTTTCTCTTCTCTAGAATTACCACTTAGTTTTTTTTTTTTTTTTTAAAGATGACCGGTAAGGGGATCTTAACCCTTGGCTTGGTATTGTCAGCACCACGCTCAGCCAGTGAGCAAACCAGCCATCCCTATATGGGATCCAAACCCGAAGCCATGGTGTTATCAGCACCACACTCTCCCAAGTGAGCCATGGGCCAGCCCCACTTAGTTCTTTTTTAAAATTCCATTTTCTCTGTTTATTATGTTCATGTTTTCTTTTAAATCTTTGAACACATGTGTAATATTCCCCAAGAAGTGTTTTAAGGTCTTTGCCTGCTAAATTCATCATCTCTATCATTTCTAGTTTGTTTCCATTAAGTGATATTTCTTCTGGTTATGAATTATATCTATCTGCTCTGTAAATTTCTAGTATCATATGTATTATATGCTGAACATTGTGGATTTTATACTCTGAGTGCTTTATTTTATTGTGTTCCTTTTTAAAATGTTGAATTTTGTTGTGACAGGGAGTTAAGTTACTTGCAGACCTGCTTGATCCCTTCAAGGCCAGTTTTTAAGATTTGCTACAACTGGCTCTGACATGTTTTCTTTTCTGAAATAGTTTAGTCTTACTACTCAGGCATGATCCTTTTGGGGTCTCTACTGAAAGCCATATTGCTAATTTTGAATTGGGGCCGTACCCATTTTTCTCTTTCTAACAGAGGAGTTGCTGAAGTGCAGTCCCTTCAGGATTTTCATTGCATTCATGTTGCTTTGAGTAATCATTTTTTTGCATCTCCATTACAAAGCGAGAAGTGCAACACAGGACAACCAAATGCATTTGCCTAGGTTGTCTGAAAAATTAATATCCACACATTAATTACCGAATGAACACGAGTAAGTGGATTGTTAGCACATTGTGGAGGTTGCTTCTCTGTTTTTTGTTTTTCAAAACTACTTGTACCTCATGTTTCAGTGCAAGCATAAATTGCATAGGTGTGTTCTTAAAAATAGAAGTGGAAAAGTAAATCAATCTTTAT
>NW_007786964.1:0-2572 GCF_000696425.1 Galeopterus variegatus
GTGGACTAGAATCCAGGATGCTCCTTTACTTGCTTGCTGAGTGCTTGGGGACAAATCCCCCTAACTCCCTGGGCCTCTGTCTTCTCAATACAATGTGGGGACTACTGCAGCACTCATACTAATGTGACAGTTGTCATAAAGCTTAAAATGAGATCATGGAGGGGCCGGCCCGGTGGTGCACT
This sequence comes from Galeopterus variegatus, assembly GCF_000696425.1. NCBI lineage: Eukaryota > Metazoa > Chordata > Mammalia > Dermoptera > Cynocephalidae > Galeopterus > Galeopterus variegatus. The sequence continues at coordinate 183 of NW_007786964.1, forward strand.
GCTACAGTGCGCTGCTTGGGAGTGCGGTGGCGCTCCCGCCGAGGGTTCGGATCCCACCTACAGACCAGCCGCTCACTGGCTGAGCGAGGTGCGGACGCGTAATAACTTCGTATAGCATACATTATACGAAGTTATACGACTGGTGGTGAGGGCTGTATAGCTATGTGAATATATTAAATACCGCCAAGCTGTATACTTGAAAATGGTTAAAATGATAAATTTTATGTTATATCTATTCTACCATAACTAAAACTTTTTAAAGGGAAAAACCGAAAAAGTAGGGTTTTCAGCTCACATTTCCCCACCTGCGCATCTCATAACTGTGAGTTTTATGCCAGTCCCTTAGAAATGCAAGAATAACGTGAAACTGATGTACGAATTCATTTCCTCCAACTTCCACTGTGATGAAAAATAGAACCTTAGTTTATCAGGAAAAGAAAAGTAACGTGAACATGGGTCAAGTAGACCGAGGCTGGCCCTCATCCAGGCCTCTTGGATGGAAGTGTGGAAGCGATCAACTGTATTTATCAACAGGTGAAATGGCTTTTGCCGTCTCTGCCTTGCTCCGCACAATCAGGCTGAGATGCATCTTGCTTTAGGGTCCAGGAGGGAGGGCCAGAGTCAAGCCGTCTGCAGAGGGCAGGCCCGAGTGCTGGGAGGCGGCACCCAGGGCTGAACTGAAAGTTAGACCCCATCCCAGGGGTGGTGGCATCACTGCAGAGCCCTACGTGCTGGCAGAATGTAGCCTGAGCTTCCTGGAGGGGAAAGTTCAAGTTCAGTAAGTGTACACCAGGCTGAGAATCAGGAGACCTAACTGCTAGTCTTCGTATTGTTGTCCAAGAGCCGCGTGGCCTTAGCAAAAAGTCCTTAACCTCTGCATCTTCAGGGTGTTTAGGTGGTGAATTGTGTCCACACCAGCTCTAACATTCCATAAATCAGTGAAAACAGTAAAAATCATGTAAGGAATTCCCCTGAAACCCTGAGATTTGATTCATTTCTACCAAAAAAAGATACAGTTTCATCCTAATGAACTTAAGTTCCTCATTACTATCTCATGACCCAGTTTATTTCCTTCATTGCCCTGACCACTACCTGAAATGATCTTCTTGTTCATTATCAGTTACTTCATTCATTTTTTTGTTTGGACATACAAGGTGCAAGGGAGCAGGCACTTAGAGCAGGGCCTGGTACGTAGTATGTGCTCAATAAATGTTTGTGGAAGAAATGAATAATTAATAGGCAAGATTAAATTATTTTTGTTAAAGGATGGAGGTCATATAAGCACTAAAAAATGTTAAACCATTTCAGAGGTTTATGAAATTGGTGTCAGAGATTTTTTTTAAGTTGATATAGTTTTATTTTGATGTAGAGATGGTATACGTAGACCTCTTAAAACAAGATCAGGGAGTCTTTTCTTCAAAATGAACTATTTGAAAGACCTTAGAGTCAGGAAGAGGAGAAGGAAGGAAAAGAAAAGATGCAATTGGCCCGTTCATTTTCCTGCAGGTCATAGGAAGAGAAGAGGACTGAAGGAAGAGCCAAGAAAGGAAACGGACACTCTGAGCACCTGTGCTGTCCCTGACTTGTGTGGTTCCACCTAACACTCTGGATCTACCTCATCAGAGGATGCTGCGGGCGTGTATTATGTCCACTTTTACACATGGGTAAAACTAGGTTCTAGGAGGTTGAACAATTTACCCAGGACACACAGCTGGTAAACAGCAGAGCCAGGATTCAATTCTAGGTTGACCAAGTTCAATCTTATGTACCTCTTGTGAAGGGAGCTGGCTGGTGGGGAGGGGGGACTCTTCCAAGAGAAATTCCGTGAGCAAAGAAAGCACATAGGTAATGATGGTAGATGCTGAACAGATTTTATTGTGGGCACCACCATTCTTAATTCATTGGTATGAATGATGGGACACATTTGCATAGTTCAAATCTTTGCCAGTAAAAAGTTTGATGTGAGTTTCAGAAGAGTGGAGAAAGCCCCTTTAATTGATCACTACTGATCTGTCTGAATATGATTGTTTTCCACTTAAGAAAGGGAAAAGTGGGATCTCAATGAAGGTATAGGGGGGTCTCTGGTACATGGGAGGGTACAATTATATGCATGCATTTCACTAACTTACATGTTCCAGTTCTTTGAGAACTGATGAAAATAGAGTCCGCAGCACACTCAAGAGTAATAACTAAGTATGTAACAATGAGGCAAAACTCTGAAGAGATAATAAGATTTTAACATGCATGTCAGCCTACTAAAAAGCCAATGGTATCCCAAATTCCTTTGGCCAAGCCTGTACTAACACATAGGGTTTGTCTACACAGGCCGAGCAGAGTGAAAAGTTGAACAATTATCCAGATAACTTGATTCTGGGAGAGTTTGCTTGGAT
>NW_007786965.1:0-2571 GCF_000696425.1 Galeopterus variegatus
AAAAAAAACAAAGACATCCTGGATTAGTATTTCCTTCTAGAGAGCTAAAATATTCCCTGAGTGCCTGTACTATATATTCTAAGTGATACAAATTAAGAAGTTGTTCTCTGTGATGATCAAGAGACTTCTGTGTTCCAAAATCAACTTTTCCCCAAGATAGTATGCTGTTGTCCAATACAGACTTTTTAAAACACACACACACACACTTCTTTATCCACACTTAAAATATTGCTTAAAGCTTCTGTTGATTTTGCAAAACACTTTTGAGATTATTTTTACCAATTATTTCCAATCACTTATTAAACGAGGTCTGTGTTAAATTTTCAGATAAAGAATTTGTAGCTGTAAGAAATTAACTATTTTCCCAGAACATTTTAGTAAATCAGAAACAACACAGATTATTAATTCCTAATATGGCTTTATATAGTTATATTTCCTCTAGAAAGAAATCTGTAGGACCATTTGGGCACATCGAAAGAAAAGAGAGATTGAATTTTAGCCAGACACTGGCTTGCTCCAGGAAACATGGAGATTCGTATAGCCACTTCCTGATGATTTATGGCAGTCTTCTCCATGATTTAATTCTCCCTGTTCCACGTGACCATGGCCTGGTTACTGAAACAAAAACATCCCTCAACCACCAATTTCTTAGGCCTTGAAACTCCATATATATATATACACACACACACACACACACATACTTACACATAAACATATATACGAGGGTACTTCAAAGAGTTCACAGATAGATTTGTATTGTCTTTTAATTCTATTTTTCCACAAGCTTTTTGAAGTACACTCATATGTGCATGTGTATGTGTATATTCTCTGAGTTGTAACTGACTTTTAGTGTATATATAGTTGGTAGTGATAACATTTAATTTGTAGTTTATCTGAAGCTTTATAATTTTTACTGACATTCAATTACCCCTTAAGGTCAACTCTATAGAAATAGTGTTTCAGTGAATAGGTGATAGAATCGAACCTGGTTTGAATCCTAACTCAGCCACTTACTAGCTATATAGTAAGGTTAACAATTTATTAAGTTACTACTTCAACATGGACAGAGAATATATCTGCCTCACTTCTATAGACCAATGGAATATAGGGATAAATTATATTTAAAATTTGCCAATAATGATATCTCACTCTTTAATTTTTAAGTTTCTTTTGATTTCAAAAAATCTCTATTTTGAAAAAAAAATGTGTGTGTGTGTGTGTGTATAGTTTAAAATTCCAAGTCCTATTAAGGTTGTTTAATACACCCCTCTTTCTTCTTATGATGGCATCTTGGAGTAAGATTGTATGAACCCCATGGCATGGAGCTCACCATGAAGTTGGGGTTGGTGGTTACGTCTGTCTCATGCTGGTCCTTGGGCTGCTTTCCAGCGGCTGTGTGGAGGCTGACATCCCCTGAGGTGGGGTTAGTCTGTTCCTATCCATAAGCATCCTATTAATTCACATCAATGAGTGCTGTGCTCCTGACCTAGTCACAGCCCTGGAGCTCTCCCCTGCTGACTCATTCCCAGTAAAGCCCCAGGAATTCTTCCCAACTCATGACTGTGGTATAGAAGAGCCTGCTCAGTATCCCTTAACAACCAAGATACTTTGCTCTCACGGTGATAACCACTCAGCTACTTTTTTGTACTGTCGGAATTTGTGGGAGCCTGTCAGGGCGTATGACTGCAGAAAATGGCTTAGAAATGCCAGGCCAGATTCATTCATCCCTTCTTAACTATTTCCCACATGATACTCCACATGACAATCTCTTCCCAGGTGGCTGTCTATGTATTAGTCTGTTTCTGTTGCTTATGACAAAATACACTGGGTTATTTGTAAGAAAATGAAATTTACTGTTCATGGTTTCTGAGGCTGCAAAGTCCAAAGCCCAGGAAACACATCTGGTGAGAGCCGTAGTGGTGGCCACAGTGACGGCAGAGTAAAACATTGTGCAAATGGTGGAGTAGAGACAGAGCAAGAAAGATTAACCTCCTCATTCACTCTCTTTTTAAAGCCCTCAGAACCATGTCCACGACCACCATTTTTAATCCATTCACTACAGCATGGTCTTGCAACCTAATCACTTCTTCAAGATAACACTTTTCAACTACTGTAATAGGATATCCCACCCTCTTAAAACTGTCACAGTGGAGGGGCAAGTTTTGGGGGAACATTCAACTCAAGACAGTGGACAAGGCTAAAATATTCTTAATTTCGGCTTTCCTACTTCAAAAACACAGTTCAGAAAGAAGTACCCCAGATTACAGAGTCCCATATCTCTAATTCCCTTTACCTTACAATGTGTTTTGGTGGCAGAAAAGGCATCAAGACAGTGGACAAGGCTAAAATATTCTTAATTTCGGCTTTCCTACTTCAAAAACACAGTTCAGAAAGAAGTACCCCAGACTACAGAGTCCCATATCTCTAATTCCCTTTACCTTACAATGTGTTTTGGTGGCAGAAAAGGCAAGCTTCACATTTCCTATTATGTCTAGTGTAATAGTTTCTTCTCCCTAAAGTTATATTCTTTTTAGGATACATAACGTCCGATGGGGCACAACAAAAAAAAAA
>NW_007786966.1:0-2571 GCF_000696425.1 Galeopterus variegatus
CTTTCATCTCAGATCAAGTGGGAAACCACATGAATAAACACCTGCTCCTTTAAGGCTAATGCCATCTTTACCTGGTTTTGTTGCCCACTTCTTGACATACTCCTTTGTTCTCTGAGTTTGGAATTTCTTCCCAGGTTACGTTGACATCATTTTTCACTGTACTTTTCAGTTTTTTGACACTCTCAACTCCTGAGCATTTCTATTCATACCTACACCATGCTCGGGTTTACTGCTTATAACTACTTTATCTATGACCTTACCTTTAACAGATTCCAAACTAATCAGTGCTCTTACTCTGTGGTCCCTTCTACACCTCTTCATCAAGTTCTTGATTTATCAAGAGTTGTAGTCATTGGGTCTCTGTGCTTTCCTCTTTTCATTCTTTCAGCCCCCAAACAAGTTTACATATTCAAATTAGGTTAAATAACACATTTAATTCAAATGTATCAGACTTCAAATATCCTCTATACATTTCTCTTTTAAACAGATTTGCTGCTGGGAGAGGCCCCTGACATTTGCACCTATTAGTGTGTCCCTGTACCAAAAATGTCTTCAACCAAAACAAATTGCTCTGCTTTTATTTATGTGGACCTTGTATTAAAGCTGAGGCCCCACCCCACAGATTCTTATTCATTTGACCTGCCATAAGCCTAGGAATCACTGTTTTGAAATCTTGCTAGGCAGTTCTGAAGTGGATGGAGGGTTGAAAATCTCTGATCTAAAGAAAACCACCACTTTCTCACCATGATTTCAGTGGTCAAGACAATGCCTCCCCACCATGCCTTTTAGCCCAAATATTTGTTCAGGACACTCATGTTAACTCCATTTCCCTGGCACATGGGAAAGATGAACGGGACAGACATGTGGGAAAGAAAGGCATGTGGGAAAGACGGTGATGGAGTTTTAGCCAATGCCACAGGAGAGGGACTGTGCTGGATCTGCTAGGACAGTTCCCGCAGCTCTAAGAAGGAGAACTTAAGAAGAGGTGGCTCCCTTCTTCAGCTGTGTATTGTCCTGTCACGCTGCGGGGTCTGCACCTGAGGATGATGTTAGCACACAGAAGAGAAGAGCAGGAGGAGATGGAGAAGTTTTGGACCCTAAGTGGGTGCCCTTCCTCTGGACTTTCTGTCCAGGGGATAAAACCTCTCTGTGGAGATTAAGCCAACTTGAGGTAAGTTTTTTGACTTGGTTGTAGCCTAACTGCAACAACTATCAAAGTTAATAATTTTCTCTTTACAGTCCGTGGTCCCGCACTTTGCACCTATCCAGAAATGTCAAGAATCTGAGAAAACTGCTGTCAGCACTGCGAGCCTGAGCCCCAGTGGATTCTAAGGGTGGAGCATAGCAGTGAGCAACATTCGAATAACAAATGACAAAGAAGGGGCAGCAACCCCAAAAGGGCCCAGTTTTCTTTTTCGCTCATCGAGACACCACATTGGAAAAGCAGGTTCTCTTTCAGACAGAACTGCTCCACGAAACGGTTGCACAGAGGTGAATTTTACCTGATACAATAATAAAAACTAGTTCAATAATAAAAACTAAAATTAATTTTATCTAATACATTTCTAAAAACATCATAAATATCCCCTTACACATCTTTATGTTTTTTCCCCCAAAGTTCCTCCCAGGCCAGCAACAGTGTCCCATCTTCCCATCCTCCTGGGTCCCACTCATGAGGATTTTGCCATTACATTGGACCTACCCAGATAATCCAGAAAAATATCCCCATCACATGACCCTTAATTAAATCACATCTGCAAAGCCCCTTTGCTGTGTAAGGTCATTTATTCACAGGTTCCAGGGATTAGGGCATGGATGTCTTTGGGGGCATTATTTAGCCTATTCTACTAGCTTTCCAGTTAATTTGGTGCAACTAAGCCTTAGCTTTCTAATCTTTCTAATAGGTATAATCATATCACCAGGTGCTGGAAAATGCAACTCTAGACTTTCATCTCAGATCAAGTGGGAAACCACATGAATAAACACCTGCTCCTTTAAGGCTAATGTCATCTTTACCTGGTTTTGTTGCCCACTTCTTGACATACTCCTTCGTTCTCTGAGTTTGGAATTTCTTCCCAGGTTACGTTGACATCATTTTTCACTGTACTTTTCAGTTTTTTGACATTCTCAACTCCTGAGCATTTCTATTCATACCTACACCATGCTCGGGTTTACTGCTTATAACTACTTTATCTATGACCTTACCTTTAACAGATTCCAAACTAATCAGTGCTCTTACTCTGTGGTCCCTTCTACACCTCTTCATCAAGTTCTTGATTTATCAAGAGTTGTAGTCATTGGGTCTCTGTGCTTTCCTCTTTTCATTCTTTCAGCCCCCAAACAAGTTTACACACCTCCTAGGGATGAATACGGCTGACAACATATGTTTAAAAAATAACCATATCGATATACCTTTGCAGAGCAAGTGTCTGCTCTTTTCTGCAAACTGACTCCTCTTCTTCAGGAAAGGAGTGAAGAGGAACCAGAAGCAGTTATTACTTGAGGCACATACTCAAGGACACCCTCCCTTCTCTCCTCCCCATTCTCTTAACTCCAGCGTTTCTACTTCCC
>NW_007786967.1:0-205 GCF_000696425.1 Galeopterus variegatus
GAGCATAACGAGAATGACGTGAAATTTTAGGCTGTATGAGGGGTCTTCAAAAAGTTCATGGAAACATTTGTATTATCTTTTAATTCCATTCTTCCATGAATTTTTTGAAGTACCCTCATATTTAACACCGTTGAGAGAGTTTTTACTATATTCTCAATCAACTATTCACTTCCTTGGAAATTTGGACTCAGTCAACTCAAAAGGT
>NW_007786967.1:933-2571 GCF_000696425.1 Galeopterus variegatus
ACTATATTCTCAATCAACTATTCACTTCCTTGGAAATTTGGACTCAGTCAACTCAAAAGGTTGTCTGTAACCTACAATATAGAAACTAAAACAGCAATGAAATACCACTTTATACCCATCAAATTGGCAAAAAATTAGTCATTATCTAATATCACCAACATTGGCCAGAGTGTGGCAAAAGAGGAATTATTTTCCTTTACTTTGGAAAGCAATGTGACAGTCCTGGTAAAGTAGAAAATGTGTGTACCCTCTGTCCCCAGCTACATGTCAGCCCTGGAGGAACTCTCCTGCAGGTGCACAGGAACACTTGTACCAGTGAAATAAATGAAGCAGAGAGTAGCAGAGATCAGAAATTATGTACGTATTAATTCACAGGAATATATGTCTATCTTCGCTACACTCCCCTTCATTTCAACAATAGAGGGTTAAGAGGGCTCTGCCGACTGGATGGGTGTGTGCATGTGTGTAAAAGAAACAACTTGATTATCCCTCTGTTGAGGAATGAATAACAAATAGATTTACTTGTAAATACAGCAGCTGGAGTAAATGAATTATATCTCTACCTGTACCAATGTGAATACATTTAAAACACATGCTCACATGCGTGTGAAGATAGAAACAAAAGGATTCATATGATATAATGGTGTTTATATAAAATTTCATATGATATAATGGTATTTATATAAAACTTTGGCCCACAAAACACATTAGTATCTATTATGTCTAGGAATTCATATTTATGAAAACAAGAAACCCAAATGGAAATAATGTTCTGAAGATTAGTTATCTCTGGAGAGGGAGAGAGAGGGAAAGGATGGTGATGGTACTTGGGGTGATATTTTAGCTATTACCTATAACATTGTATTTTTGACAAAAGAAGATTCTGAAGCAAAAAGGGTAAAATGTTACTATTTAGTAAATATTCCTGAACTTTTCTGTTTGTCTGAAATATTAACTTAAAATGTAGTCTGTTCTATCTTCAAAAAAGTAGAATCTTTAATCTTTGATTTGTAGATTAGTAGATTTGTCGTAATTTCCACATCTCTTTGAATATGTTAAATTTAATATTAATATTTTGAAGAAAGTATAAACTGTTTAAATCCCAATAGTTTCATTTGCTGATCTCTGCTGTATTCGGCTTTGTTCCAATGATGGAATGGTTAAGAGACTAACCTGAAATGCTTCGGTTCTTTGTTTTTGCTCATTATTAATTAGATTCCTGCAAACTGCTGGATTCAGTCTCTATGTTCTCTGTATATGTTCAGTAGAACAGAAGCTTCATGAGAGCTGGGACTTTGATCTCTTTGATTCACTAGCATGTACAGTAGTAAATGCTGGGCACACAGTAGGGTTCAGTAGTATTTGTTGAATGAATGAATAAACAGATAAAGAGTGACTTTCCAGCTGTGAATGCTTTTTCATATCCTGTTAGTTTATGCATGCAGCATGACTGGTGCATATTATGTGCAAAGTAAAGGTAGGGCAAAAGATATTATGAGATGCTTCTATATTAGTCTGTTTCTTACTCGCCTCCTAGAACTTACTACTGGGGCAAAGTTTCTTTCTCTGGACAAACTGTCAGCTATCTTTCTTTGACAGGTAAGTGCTCCATTTACTACCACTGCTCCCCCTTTTTTT
>NW_007786968.1:0-2571 GCF_000696425.1 Galeopterus variegatus
AACCGGCTGTCCTGTAATTTAACTCAATACTTACATAACTACCAGAGGACAGACTCCATGGGCTAAGAGCTCAGTTCCACATGTCTGCTCCCCCTCCCACTTTAGATGTGAATCACAAGTAGTGACTCTCCGGATAACACACATTTCTGTCCAACTTGATTATAAATCAGGGGCCCACCCTCATCCAGTGTGATCTCATCTTGATCCTTACCCTAATTATGTCTGCAAAGATCCTATTTCTACACAAAGTCACATTCTGAGGTTCTGTTGGAGTGAGCAGGACTGACGCTATGTCGAGACCTAAAACCACCTGGGCTGTAGGCAATTTTTAAAAAGACGTAGTTTTTTTCTTGGCATGCATTTCTCTGAGTTCCCTCTTTCCCCATGATTATTTGATGTTTTGAAACTTGGTTATGGGGCAAGTTGACATTATTTACGTAAATGTAAAGTTGTTTTCCAGCTAGTCTGGAGCTTCAAACTTGCCATGAGTCATGGCAGACCCTGAGAAACCAAGGAAGACTTCAATAAGGCTATGCTGGTTCCACCCTCCAGAAGGACCCTAAGATAACAGCAAGGATGGGAGCAGAAGGTAGACAGAGCCCTGGCAAGACCTTGTACCTGGCTCCTTGCATGGAGCCCTCACAGCTCATGTCCCCCTCCCTTCTGCTTTTAATTTCATACACTCCATTCCCTCAATCACCTCTTTTAAACCCTTCAATAAATCTGAGTGAGGGAGATGGTTTTAGTCTGGGCATTCTCCTTCAGGTTTATGAGAGAGATGGGTTAGCCTGACATCTCTCCTCAGGCCACTGGTATTCCTGAACTAAAGTCGTATAACTTCGTATAATGTATGCTATACGAAGTTATTACGGGGCATACCTAATAAACACTAGGTATGTGTTGGGTGATGTAGATAAAAAGTTCTTAAATTTTCTCTAGTTTGGAAACTGTTACAATTGTAAAGTTCTATAAGCCCCACTATGACTTCTTGAATTTTAAAAAATAAAGGTTTAGCATTGTGAACAATTTACAACTTATTTTCCATTTAAAGTATTAAATTGCAAACAAAGCATATGAAACTGGAAGAAATGTTGATATAAATGCTATGGTCTGAATGTGTCTCCCAAAATTCATGTGTTGAAACTTAATGGCCAATGTGATAATATTAACAGGTGGTGCTTTTAGGATGTGATTAAGTCACGAGAGTGGAGCCCTCATGAATGGGATTAGTGGCTTTAAACAAGGGCTGGAAGGAACTAGTGATGGCTTCTTTTTGCCTTTCTGCCTTTGCCTTTGTGAGGTCACAACGTTCATCCCTTCTGAAAGATGCAGCAGCAAGGCGCCATCTTGGAAGCAGGGACAGGGTTCTCACTAGACACCAAACCTGCCAGTGCCTTGTTCTCGGACTTTCAGTCTCCAGAACTGTGAGAAATAAATTTATGTTGTTTATAAATTACCTAGTCTTAGGTGTTTTATTATAGCAAATTACTTCATGTAACAGTTTTACCAATTGTTCTCTCACTACATATCTATGGGTTTCCATATTTCTAGACTGTAATAAACAATCATCACCATCTCTCAGGCCTGTTAATGGTTTGTTCACTATTTCTCTCGTCATTCTTGCTGCTTTTCCAGCCTCTCCTCACTACATGGTCCCTAATCCAGTGATGCATGCTTTATGTTTTCTTTAAATCAGCACTCCACATTTTAGTTACACATTTCTATATTAATTATTTTGGTGCATAATAAAGCATCTCCAAACTTAGTGGCTTAAGACAACAACCCATTTACTTACTCAAGGCTTTGCAATTCGGTTGGGTTTGTTTCTTCTGCTAGCTTTTCTTGGGGTAACTTATGTGGCTGCAGTAATGTGGCTGCTCCACTGACAGTATGTCTGGTTGTTAGGTGGGGCTGATCGCTGGGGACTTTTTCTTATCTATGGGTCTTCTCTTTCAGAATAATCTGTATTTCTTACATAGTGGTGGAAAAGGTTCAGGGGAGTGAGAACAGAATTGAGTCCAACACTTAGAAGTCTCAAAGCATTATTTTGATACATTCTATTGGTCAAAGTAAGTCAGAAGGTCAACTCTGACTTAAGTGGTTGAGAAATAGACTCCACCTCTTGATGAGAGAAACTTAAAATAATTTGTGGCATTTAATCTTTGCATTTAAAAATATTAAATGCAAGCTCTCTTTTAGTTAGCTCTTTTTTGCTGTCTTCTTCAGGAAATGTCTCCCATACTTATCCATTCCTTCTTTCATTTCTTTTCTCACTTATTTGTCACTTTGAAAGTAACTTGTAATATGTTGTCAGATGTTTAAAACTAGTCTATCCAATTCACCATGCCATCATTTGCCAGATAAAGTGCTAGATATCCATGATACAGGAATGAATAAGAGACCCTTTTTTTCACCAAGTAGCCCACAGTCCAGCTGGCAAGGGAGACATTTAAATAAATAAGAACAGGGCAATGTGATTTATGTTTGTGAGAAATGTTCATGCTGAGAACATAGAGGAGGAAATAATTACTGATTAATTAATTAGTTAATTAGTTAATTAATTAATGATGT
>NW_007786969.1:0-2571 GCF_000696425.1 Galeopterus variegatus
TATTAGTCTTTCTGTGCCTGGCGTACTTCACTTAATATAATTGTCTCCAGTTCCATCGATGTTGCTGCAAATGACAGAATTTTATTTTTTTAATAATGAATACTATTGCACTGTGTATATATACCACAATTTTTGTTTGTTTGTTTTCGTTAGTTTTTTAAAATTCATCCTTTGATGGGCATTTAGACTGATTCCATCTCATGGCTATTGTGAATATGTGCAATGAACACGGGAGTGCAGGAGTCTCTTCAATATACTGATTTCATTTCCTTCTGATATGTACCCAGTAGTGGGATTGCTGAAGCAAAAGGTAATTCAATTTTTAGTTATCTGAGCAATCTCCATACTCTTTTCCATAATAACCGTACCATTTACATTTCCACCATCGATGTAGCAGAGTTCCCTTTTCTCCACATTTTCACCAGCGTTTGTTATTTTCTATCTTGTTGATAATAGCCATTGTAACTAGAGTAAGATAATATTTCATTGTGGTTTTAATGTGTTTTTCCCTAAAGATCAGTGATGCTGAGCATTTTTTTATATCTGTTGTCCATTCGCATATCTTTTTTTGGAAATGTCTGTTCAGGTTTTTTGCCCATTTATTAATTGGGTTATTTGTTTTTTCTGTTGAGTTGTTTGAGTTCCTTATATGTTATTGATATTAGCCTTTTGTCTAATATTAAGGTTGCAAACACTTTCTCCCATTCTGTGGGTTGTCTCTTCTGTTTGTTGATTATGTCCTTTGCTGTGAAGAAGCTGTTTATTTTTTATTTTATTTTATTTTTATTATTCTCTTTAGTTTTTTTTAATTTATTTTTGAATTAAAACAAAATTGATTACACATATTTATGGAGTACAGTGTTGACTATCAGTATTTGTGTACAGTATGTGATAATCAAGTCAATATTACTGGCATGCTCATCATTACAAATCATGATTATTCTTTGTGTCCCTTACCATTATTCCCTAACTTCACTCACCCTCTCCCTTTCCCACCTCTAATAACTATAGGTATTTTCTCTCCATCTGAAAGTTCAATGTTTTATTGTAGTCTTTCTTTCTTTCTCTCTCTTTTAGCCCCCACTTATGAGTGAGGACATGCGTTTTTTTTCCCTCTGTGCTGGATTATTTCACTTAACATCATTTTCTCCAAGCTCATCCATGTTGCTGAGAATGGCAGGATTTCATTCTTTCTTATGACTGAGTAGTATTCCATTTTGTATATATACCGCATTTTCCTTATCCAGTTGTCCATTGATGGACATTTAGGTTGGTTCGATATCTTAGCTTTTTATAATAGAGCTGCAATGAACACAAGACTACAGTTATCCCTTTTAAACAGAGCTATGACAAACATGGGAATATGGGTATCCCTTCAACATGACGATTTCCATTCCTTTGGGTACATACCCAGAAGTGGGATTGCCAGATCATATGGTAGTTCTATCTGTAGTTGTTTGTGAAACCTCCACCCTGTTTTCCATGATGGCTGTGCTAATTTACAGTCCCACCAGCAGCATAGAAGAGTTCCCTTTCCCCCACACCCTCACTAGCATTTGTTATTCTCAGCCTTTTTGGTTATAACCAATCTAGCTGGGGTAAGATAATATCTCAATGTGGTTTTGATTTGCATTTTCCTGATGCTTAGTGATTTTGAGCATTTTTTAATGTCACTGTTGTCCATTTGTATGTCTTTCTTTGAAAAATAACTATTCAGTTATTTTGCCCATTTTTTAATTGGATTGTTTGTTTGTTTTTTTTACTGTGAAGTTGTTTGTGTTCCTCGTATATTTTGGATATTAATTCACTGTTTGATGTATAGTTTGCCAATATTTTCTCCATTCTGTAGGTTGCTTTTTAACTCTGTTGATCGTTTCCTTCACTGTGCAGAATGTTTTTGCTTTCATACAATCACATTTGTTTATTTTTTCATTTGTTGCTTGTGCTTTGGGCTTTTTAGTTTTATGTAGTCTCATTTGTTTATTTTTGCTTTAGTTGTCAATGCCTTTGTAGTCTTGTTCAAAAAAGCATTGCCCACTGCCACTTAGTGTAGCATTTTCCTTGTGTTTTCTTCTAGTCATTTCACAGCTTCGGGTCTTCAAGTTGGTTCTTTAGTGAATGTGAAGTTGATTTTTGTGTATGATGAGAGACAGGCGTCTAGTTTCAATCTTCTGCATGTGGATATCCAGCTTTTTAGCACCGTTTATTGAAGAGGCTGTCCTTTCTTCCATGTATATTTTTGGTACTTTTGACAAAAATCATTTGGCTGTAAATCCATGGACTTACGTCTGGCCTTCCTGTTCTATTCCACTGATCTATTTGTTTTTATGCCAGTGCCATGCTGTTTTGGTTACTATAGCTTTGGGCATATTTTGAAATCAGGTAGTGTTATACCTTTAACTTTATTCTTTTTTGTTTGAGATTCTTCAACTATGTGGAGTCTTTTGTGGTTCCATACAAATTTTAAGATTGTTTTTTCTATTTTTGTGAAAAAATGTCATTGATGCTTTGACAGGAATTGTGTAAATCTATGTATTACCTTGGGTAATAGGGGCATTTTGAGGATAGTAT
>NW_007786970.1:0-2571 GCF_000696425.1 Galeopterus variegatus
CCAGACATAAGGCTAACTTTGCTTTCAAGGGGTGCTGTCACTTTCTCCTTGGCCCACAAGTGGCTGGGAGTTAGGACAACTGAGGTGGTCCCCACTCTGCCACTCTAAGGTGGCCTTCTTGTTCTAGGTCAGGTCCTTTTGCCCAGCAGCCTCCCAGCAGTTCAGGGGGTCCAGGGTGGGCTTCCAGTGGTTCCCCCACTCTCTAAAGCTGGATTTCCTAGGGTCAGGGTCTCCCAATTGCCTCTCCTCTCCGCCAGGACCCCAGGCTTCTGAGGCCCTCCACACCAAAGCTGAGTTCCAGACATCAGAACCAGAAGGGGACAAAGCCTGGACAGCAGCGAAGGAGGCTCAGATGGAGAAGACCCTGACCGTCCACCTCACCAGCCCACCCAATGCCATCATCGGCCGCTACCTGCTGAGCGCCAGGCTTTCCTCTCACCGCAGACACAGTGACCGGACGCTGGGCGAGTTTGTTCTCCTTTTCAACCCGTGGTGCCCAGGTAGGAGCTGCTGAGTCCCTGGCCCCCAGAAGCTGCCCTCAGAGGTGGTCTTCCCTTGGAGTGGACCTGGAAGGGAGATCAAGGGACAGGGAGGTTAATGCGAAGAGCCAGGCCTCAGCAGAGGCAGGACTGGGCAGAGGAACCTGGTAGCAGGTGCTACAGAGGAGCCTGTGCCAGAGGGGCAGGAATCAGTGGTTTCTGGTGTGCAGAGGCCAGTGGCAGGGATGGGGCCTGGTGGCAGGATAGGCCCAGGAGTGGGTAAGAGCCGGGGTTTGGGAATCAGACAAACTGGGTGTAGTCCCAGCTCTGCCACGTTGCTACCCTCTATGAGTTTCAGTTTTCCCACCTGTAATATGGGAATGGTAACAGTGCCCAACTCTGAGGGATATAGTGAGAATTCATAGAACTACTGCTTGTAAAGTACTAGGCACATCATACGGCCTCAGTAAGAAGAAGCCGAGATCAGTATTCTTGTTAATATTTAAGAAATATGAGGCTGCTATTGGCATCGAGGAGGGTCACCCAAAGGTGTCAGAGCTCCTAAAGTCCTTCAGTCTTGGGCTGGGTGAGGGTTGGCCCCTGCTTGGAGAAAGACCAGCCGGGAGGGTTGGAGCTTGGCAGGGAGGCAGCATGGGAGCCTGCGAGCCCCTCCTGCCCCTTCCTGCCCCCGTCAGCCTGCGGGCACTGTCCTGCTGCTGGTCCCTGATGCAGCCCATTCCCTAGGCCGGCAAGGCCAGAGCCCCAGCCCACGCCGGGCCTGATGACTGCTTTTCAGAGGACGATGTGTTTCTGGCCTCAGAGGAGGAGAGGCAGGAGTATGTGCTCAACGACAGCGGCATCATCTTCCGAGGCGTGGAGAAGCACATCCGAGCCCAGGGCTGGAACTACGGGCAGGTCTCCAGGGGCTTGGGCCAGAGGGGGACGTGGGATGGGGAGTGGGAAAGGTCAGTCCCGGAGCCATTCTGTCTGCTCACATCTTCCCAGGAGGGACAGTGGGGCTGACTCTCAGAGCAAATCCATTCATTCATTCATTCATTCATTCATTCATCTATTCATTGTGCCATCATGCACTGTGTCCTTGGGAAGGAGAGGTGCTTTGAATGCAGTTTGGAAACAGAACAGGTCAGTTCTGTTGTGGAAGGATAAAGAGCTACGATCAGTGTTTCTCAAACATTAATGGGCATCAGAATCACATGGAGGGCTCCTTAAAACACAGAAACCTGGGCCCCACCCCGGAGTTGCTGACTGAGCAGGTCTGAGGCAGAGCCTGAGAATTTGCATTGCTACCAAGTTCCTAGGAGATGCTGGTGATGGTCTGAAACCACACTTTGACAGCCACTAACACAGAGAAAGAGTCACAGTACTGGGTGCGAGGGAGGAAGGAAAGGCAGGGTGGTAGGGACGGGAGCAAAGGGGTTCCAGAAGAGGGTGAAAAAATCTCCACCTTGGGGATTGTGAAAGTTTTTACAATATTGTGGTCGGGGCTCCAAAGTTGAGCAGCATCTGAACAGACAGAGGAAAGAGCAGACAGAGAACAAGGAGGTGGGAAGTGAGGGGTCCCTGAGCCTCCTAGAGGAGTTCTATCTGCCCGAGATCTGGGGCCCAGCTCGGAGGAAGGTTGGACAGGCAAGTTAAGGACTTGACCATCCAGCAAAGGACTCCTGCATTGTCCTGGGTGTTGAAAGCATGTGGGGCTCAAGGGCTGGGCGGGGATGATACACTGGAGAATTTAGGGTCCATCTGAGGCATCCACTACTTAGCACCCACTTCTTGTTGCCATTTGAGAAATGTGGTAAATTGAGCTGGGGGGTGCCAGACCTTCCAAATTTCCAGAGACCAGAAATCTAAATGTGTGTACAAAAGTCCTCCAGCTTTTAAATGTTGTCAACTACTTCAAATGTCTTTCAACACAGCACATAGACCAAATGAGTATATCAGCGAGGCAGATGTGGCTCAGGAGCCACCAGTTTAACCACAGACTCCACTATCGATAGCAGGGAGACACGGGAAATTCTTGAACAGGGGAGGGGCATAATGAGGGTTGAGCTTTTGGTTCAGCAGGTAACTCTCT
>NW_007786971.1:0-2570 GCF_000696425.1 Galeopterus variegatus
GTCTTTTCCTTTTCTATTCTGCGTAGCTTGGCCAGCACAGACAAAAGACACAAAGGAAGTGAGGGGCAAGAAAGGCACTATTCTCTTACATTATTATTTTACGTAGGTAAAATGCAAAACGGAATGGGACATAGAAAGTTCAGGTCATCAAAAAAATAAAAGAAAAAAGTTCTTTACTTTTGTCTAATTGTACTTAAAGAAAATGGATTAAAATTCAATATAGCATATTTTATTTTATTTTTAATTCAATTTATTTATATTTATTTTTGTGTTGGGAGGTACAGTGTGTTGTTTCAATACCTGCATATCCTGAACAATGATTCACTTAGGTTAGATAGCATAATTTTGTCCCCATTAGTTCAATCTTAATCTTCCCTCCACCCCCACCCCTCCCAGCCTCTGGTAATCATTATTCTACTGTCCATTTTTTTTTTTTTTAACTTACAAAGATTATCATACTTACTGCAAAAAGAACTCTTAAAAATGAATTAGAAAAATCTGAGCAGAAATTTGGTAAAGGACATGAGCAGATAAGTCACACGCTCCAAAGAAACACATGTGGTTAATAAGTATAGTCTAGGATGTGGCTGTGGGCAGGGACCGGGCTGGCCTGGCTTCCATCTCAGGATCCCAGGCTCTGGCTGTTTCCATTGCTGCCCTGGATGTGCAGCGGGAGAGAGGCTGGTTTATATGGAAAGTATAACTTTACTCATTTAAAGTTTCAGTGTCAGGTTAGCAGCAGTAACAGCTAAAAGAATGCTAAGGACTGGAGTTCCAAAGATGAGCCTTTTGTTACACAAAAGATCTTTTAGCAAAAACTCTTTTATCATATTACATAATTAAGTGAAGGACATCAAAGCTGCCTAAACTTTGACTATTTTCGTATTCTAAATAAATAGCTTTCTTCTATTGCTTTTTAATGATTTAAATTATTCTTTGGTGTTTTATGGGGCATTAAAAGTACTTTTACATACATCACTTTTTTATTTTTCTAGAGAAGTGATTTTGCTTCTGCTTTTGCTTATTAAGAATGGAAATTTTAATGCCTGAAAACACCAGATTTTCTTCTGTCATTGTTATTTGTATGACAGTTAAAACTCTTATTCTTTCAGAGCTCTGGAGAAAGGGGAATGAGTTCTGGGTTCTGGTTTGATCCACTAACCCTATACGAGTACAACCTAAATGTTAAATGCTTAACACCATAGTGTAATATTATTTTGTATTAGGCTATGTAATCATTGTGGCTTGTAAAGAAAAGATGTATTTTTTTCTTTAAAATTTTGATTGCATTACTGTCATCTGCCTTTATTTTAGAACTAAAATAGGAAGTACTTAAACTCAAACAAAACATTCCAGTACATAGAGAGTATAGAATCTGGTAAAGCAATCATTTCTGAATGGTGCAATTTACTACCATTGTAAGTTCATACACAGTCCGACAGGACCTAATTCTTCTAAAAAGAAAAGAAAAAACAAGAAATTAAAGCATAGTATGATAAGTAATCTTTTGGTACAGTAGCAAATACTGTATATGTCAATGAACAATTGTTCTGTATTTAAACAGAAGACAAAAACATAAGAAAATTAAGATATTCCAATGAAATAGAAAATAAAATTAGAAACAAAATTTTTTCTCCTTGGAGCTGTAGATAGAATGCAGGCAAAAGTCATTTGTTACTTAAAGTTAGTTGGGCTTGTTTTATTTTGATTTTACAGATTTTAACTAAAGATAAAATATTCTTGTAAAGTTCCGTAGAGCTGTTCTTCGGAACTGTTTGAAAGTCTTGAGGCTTAGAAAGCTTCTTGGGATTTCACGGCTGTTCTCAAATTTGCTTACCATGGTTCTCGCAAACCATAATGGCATTCTTTTTATGGGTTTATTGGTGATTTCTGGGTTTTGTGGCTCACAAGACCATGTTCATTAACACTAAACACCTGATAGTACTGTGCTGGTCTTGATGCTGTAGCAATATATTGAGCTGCCTGAATATATAAATTTACTTGTCACCAAGTTTTAAAGAGGATGTCGGTGGTGGGTTTTCCTGTGCTATACTAATTGACTCTGACTACCACCCTCTTTTAGGGGATCTCAGGAATACATATATCATATTCTTGCTGTCAGACATGCTCCTGAATGCTTTTTCTTTACTTTTTCTTTACTCATTTTTAGTTTTCCATTGGATAGACCATTTTTTTTCTACTGCTGTGAAATTATAAATTCCTATTTCACTTCTTTTACAGTTTACTCTTCAAATTTCTTATATACATTTAATGTTAAATTATAAAGATAATCAGGAGACATACCCTCCTCCCAAACAATGCCAGAACTTTAGAACACTGATAATCACCCTCATTCTTTTACATGTTGCTGCCCAATATTTTCATTCTGATTTATTTTTACATTTTTATTTTTATTATTATTTTTATTGTTTTATTCACCAAAGTTGCCAGTGATAGATGTTGATAGAAAATATCTTTATTTTTGCCTTAATTTTTTTTTTTCTTAGCGCTTAGACAATATTCAGTTGGCTTCTAGTTGCTCATGAAAAGTTTGCTATAAATTTAATTTT
>NW_007786972.1:0-704 GCF_000696425.1 Galeopterus variegatus
ATAAACAACTATATGCCAACAAATTTGAAAATCTGGAGTAAATGGATAAGTTTCTGGACACACAAACTACCAAAACTGAGCCAAGATGATGTAGAAAATCTGAACAGACCAATAAAAATAAAAGAAATTGAAGATGTTATTAGAATGCTCCCAACAGAGAAAAGCCCAGGACCAGATGAATTTGCAGAAGAATTCCACCAAACATTTAAAGAGGAATTGACACCAGTTCTCTACAAACTATTCCAAAAGATTGAAACAGAGGTAATTCTCCCAAACTAATTCTATGTTGCAAACATCACCCTGATACCAAAACCAGGTAAAGATACAACTAAAAAAGGAAACTACAGGCCGATATCCTTGATGAGTATAGACACAAAAATCCTCGATAAAATAATAGCTAACAGAATACAGCAATAAATATGCAAAATTATACACCATGATCAAGTGGGATTCATCCCAGGGATGCAAGGTTGGTTCAACATACGCAAATCAATAAATGTGATACACCATATCAATAAAATCAAACACAAGGACCATATGATCATCTATAGATGCTGAAAAAGCATTTGATAAAATTCAACACTCATTCATGATAAGGACTCCATACAAGCTAGGTACAGATGGAAAGCATCTCAAGATAATTAAAGCCATATACAATAAACCCACTGCCAATATCATCCTGAATGGGGAAAAACTGAAAGCTT
>NW_007786972.1:1704-2570 GCF_000696425.1 Galeopterus variegatus
TATAATAACCAAAACAGCATGGTACTGGCATAAAAACAGACACACTGATCAATGGAATAGAATAGAGAATCCAGAAATCAACCCACACACCTACAGCCATCTGATCTTTGGCAAAGGCACCAAGCCTATACACTGGGGAAGAGACTGCCTCTTCAGCAAATGATGCTGGAATAACTGGACATCCATATGCAGGAGAATGAAACTAGAACCATACCTCTCACCGTATACTAAAATCAACTCAAAATGGATTAAAGAATTAAATATATACCCTGAAACAAAAAAAACTTCTCAAAGAAAACATAGGAGAAACACTTCAGGAAGTAAGACTGGGCACAGACTTCATGAATACGACCCCAAAAACATGGGCAACCAAAGGAAAAATAAACAAATGGGATTATATCAAACTAAAGAGCTTCTGCACAGCATAAGAAACAATTAACAGAGTTAAAAGACAACCGCCAGAGTGGGAGAAAATATTTGCAAAATATACATCTGACAAAGGATTAATATCCAGAATATACAAGGAACTGAAATGACTTTACAACAAAAAAACAAGTAACCCAATAAAAAAATGGGCAAAGGAGACAAATAAGCATTTCTCAAAGGAAGATATACGACTGGCCAACAGACACATGAAATAAAGCTCAACATCACTCTGCATTCAGGAAATGCAAATCTAAACCACACTGAGATACCATCTCACCCCATTTAGGATGGCTAAAATCCAAAAAATTGTGAATAATAAATGCTGGCGAGGTTGCACAGAAAAAGGAACTATCATACATTTTTGGTGGGACTGCAAAATGGTGCAGCCGCTATGGAAAATGGTATAGAGGTTCCTCAAACAATTGCAGATAGATCTACCA
>NW_007786973.1:0-2570 GCF_000696425.1 Galeopterus variegatus
ATGCCTCAGTTCTACAACCATAAGGAACTGAATTCTGCCAATAATCTGTGAGCTGGGAGGAAGACTCCAAATCTCAGACAAGAACCCAGCCCTGGCAGACACATTGACTTTAGCAAGACGAGATCCTGAGCAGAGGAACCCACCAACCCATGGCCAGAGTCCAAAACCATGGAAACAGTGATATAATAAAAGTGTGTTATTCCAAGCAGGAATTTATTATGCAGCAATAAACAAACAGATAAACCAATACGCTATCCCTGGATCTTCCTTTCCAAGGATAACTAACACTCAGAATGTTCGCAACGTTCAGCTTAACCAGCAGCAGCCCCTGCAGAGTCAAGAGACCAGATGGCCTCAGAGAATGATCAGCATAGAACACAGTGGTCCAATTTCCTTACATGAGACATTGCACTCTCAAGTAAGGGGAGGTGAGGGGTATTTTTTCATTCTACTGTACTTTCAGGTTGACCTCAAATTTTGGCTTTTTCATGGAACTTTTATAGACCACAGAAATGGCACCCTTCTCTAGCTAGATTAATATATAATGCATATTATATAACATATTTATTTATACTATATATTATATATATCATACATATTTAATATATTATATAACACATGCTTATCATTAACTTTGGTTTACTGCCTCATATTATTAGCCATTGTTTTTCTCTCTGTAAGTCTTACCTTTCCAACTGGTGTGTAAATCCCTTCAATATAGAGTATCCTGGGAGGTAGTATAAAAATATAGAACAGTGGTCTTAGTGCTTCAGCAATGTGAGTTTGAATACCAAATCTACTGTTTCATGATACCATACAAATTATTAAACTTCAGAGTCTTAGCTTAATCATATTTGTTTCTAAACAAGATTAATAAATTTGATGTTGGATGAGAAATAAATATGTGTAGATATCCTGGCATAAAGTAGGGGTTCAACAGGTGAAGCTATTCATATTGTTAAATTTCTTTGCATCTTTGCATTGTTGTAGTTTACTGCAATATTAGGTATTAGATAATATTGTTGATTAATTTATTCTTTAATTCTTTTTGAAAATCATCCTACAGATTCTGTTCTGACATTTTTATGGAAGTTTTGCTTATCTACTCAGCTGATGATTCCCCTCCTCTTCTTCCTCCCAGATGATTTTATCCCATTGTTTTCTGTAGTGGATTGAATTATGTCCCCCTAAAACTCACAGAAGCTCGAATTGTGTCCCCCGAATTTTATGTATTAGAAATTTGGTCCCCACTGTGACTGTAATGAGGGTAGGAAATCCTATTATGGTAGTTGAAAGCTGGAGCCTTTTAGAGGTTATTAGATTGTAGGACTGTGCCATAGGGAAAGGATAAAAAATGGTGGTCGGTGGGTGGTTCTGAGGACTGTAAAAGAAGAGGAAAGTCTGTCTGTTTCTCCATCTCACTCTCTCGTGCTGTCTCTGCTCCACCATTTCACAATGTGATACCCTGTGTCACTGAAGTCACCACCAAGACCCTCACCAGATGTGTTCCTAATCAGATGAGCCCAGTAGAAGAAGGTCTTCAGGTCAAAGACAAGAAGCAGCAGAGATGTTCTTCTGCTGCCCTTCAAGAAGAAATTTATCATGTTGTGGAGAGAGACTTGAAGCAGGGTATGGTGGGTGGCTTCTAGGAGGTGAATGCCTCAGTTCTACAACCATAAGGAACTGAATTCTGCCAATAATCTGTGAGCTGGGAGGAGGACTCCAAATCTCAGACAAGAACCCAGCCCTGGCAGACACATTGACTTTAGCAAGATGAGATCCTGAGCAGAGGAACCCACCAACCCATGGCCAGAGTCCAAAACCATGGAAACAGTGATATAATAAAAGTGTGTTATTCCAAGCAGGAATTTATTATGCAGCAATAAACAAACAGATAAACCAATACGCTATCCCTGGATCTTCCTTTCCAAGGATAACTAACACTCAGAATGTTCGCAACGTTCAGCTTAACCAGCAGCAGCCCCTGCAGAGTCACTCACTCACCTTTTCTAACATTTCCTTTTGGTGGAAAAATACTTCAAGCCAAATCCCAGTACTTCCACTCAATATTTGAAATTAGTTGTGCAAAATTGGATGAGTAAATAATACTCGATAGGCCCAGTTCTCCCATTTCCATAAATAAACATGATTATGCTTCCTTCAAAGGATTCAGTGTCTGTAGGACAGAACATGTGCAAGGGACTAGCACACAATAGTTCTCTCACACAAACTCACCAAACACACCTCACCTTTCCCCCAACACACACAGTCCCTTGTCTTTTCTGTACACATACTCCAAGAGTACCTTCCCAGATCTCACAGACTGGGTTCTTATCAATAGGGTTCACAGTGATCATTCAGTGCTAACTGACTCCCATTTCATAAGGCTGCCATTCTGAACTTTTCTAAACCTGTTTTTCCAATCTTCACAGGCTCTGGGTTACCTTAGGCAATTACCTGTCTCCTGTAAACTTAAGCTTCTAATTTGTGAAACAGTCATAATTATACATCTGCCATTGAGTTGCTGTGAGTTTTAGTGCTGTCATGCATAAGCTGAGGTTAATATTTTG
>NW_007786974.1:0-2570 GCF_000696425.1 Galeopterus variegatus
AACTCTTGTATGATTTGTGATCATATCTGTATTGATTGATTGATTGATTGATTGATTGATTTTGTCCTTTTTGAGACTGGCTGCACCGCGCTCAGCCAGTAAGCGCTGTGAGTGCACCTGTCATCCCTATATAGGATCCGAACCCACGGCGGGAGTTCTGCTGCACTCCCAGCGCCGCACTCTCCCGAGTGCGCCACGGGCTCGGCCCCTGTGATCATGTTTTTAATTCCAAGAGAGGTGTTTGTTCTCAGAATGTTCCTTTTTCCAGCATTCTCCTACTTTTGTCCTGAGCGCCCTATCTCTGTGCTGCGGTCATCAGATTGCTGGTGTTTACCATTTCCTGCCACTGTTACGAGTAGAGCAGGAAACACTACACGATGGAGTGCCCTTGCTTTAGAACTCTGGTGCTGACGTTGTCCACTTTCAGGGTTGCTTTTCACTGGACTTTGAAGAAGTGTAGTACATTCAGAGCTTTTCTGCTCTGGCAAAATTGGATACCATTGGCTTCATCTAAAACCCAAAGGACAAAGTTCAGGGAGAAAGGATTAAATGATGAGTCCATAAAGGAAGATGAATCCATCTCTTTATCAACTTCCTGAAACCATAAAATGATAAAATCATGAAACCAAAACTAACCTTCAGGATATAGGACTGTCCCGGAAGTGACTCTCTACTTGGCTGCTTACTCTTGGTCTTGAGCAAATTTGGACTTCCACTGAGTTAGCCCCTAGAAGTTAAAGAGAAAGGGAAAGGGACTTTTCTCCTTCCTGTGCAACCGATCTTGCACATTTGCAAGAATCTGTACACTGCAGGGTTGGCCGCACAGACTTGCATTCATAGGCTGGAAGTCATCTGTCACCTTGAGTAATTTGCTTCATGCTTCATCATTCGTTTAGCCTGAAGTCCTTCGTGTGCCTCAGACATTTGTCCTTGGTTACTTGCAGGATCTAATGTAAATCTCATCTTTCTCTTCCTCTGCCATTTCTGGTTCAGCTCAGTTTATTCAAGGGTGTATTTTGTGCAATGCATGGGAGTGAGGCCTGGTCCTGCCTTTGTAGACATTACAGTTTTGGGAAGACCAGCCAGACAGGGAGAAGAGCCTGATCACAGGGCGAAGGCGTGAGCTGGGGCCAGGGGCAGCAGGGATCCCCAGTAAGGAAGGAGGAAGGCGCAGGACTGTGTGCCCGTTGCTCTGCAAGCATTCGCAACAGCCTCGCCATGTGAACATCATTAACCCCAATCTACAGTGATTGAAACGTGACAATTCAGAGAAACATAGTGATGTTTTCAAGGTCATAGCACTGCCACCCCTGAGAGTCTGACTTGCATCTTCCCTGGACACTGCTGCTGCTGCTGCGAACCACAGGAGGTGACCACCATCCGCATCATGTTTACTTCTCAGGGTTTACAGAGCTTGTGCCCTCAGATCCCTTAAACACTCATTTAAAATTGAACTCATCATCCCCCTGCTCCAAACCTGCTGTCTTTATATCCTGAGTTTCATGATGTCACCTTGTCTGTACAGTCACTAAGCCAGAGCATATGCCCATCCTAGACTCTGTCCTGAATCTCTGATCTGGTGGCTTCCAGCCATCAAATCTTCTCACATCCTCCGGTCTCCCATGTGAGCTCCCAGAGGTGTCAGTTCCTTCCTGGGGTGGGTGCGGCAGCCTCATGAGGAGTTTTGCTGCTTCTGGTCTTGTTTCCTTGAATCTGGATTCCACCCAGAACAGTCCTGATGCAAATCTTGTCACATTGCACTCCTTCATGACAACCTTCATGATTCTTTATTGCTTTTGAAGTCCAGACTCCTACATGTGCACCGTGATTGGCACTGCCAACCTCTCCCGCCTCTGCAGGCTCATCTCTTACCCCTTCCCCCTTGCAGTAGCTGAGCAAAACTGGTCACAGCTTCTCCGAGGCTCCTCCCATCCAGAGGTAGAGTTTACTTCCCCACCCTTGGGTCTGGGCTTGCTCTGTGACTTGCTTTGACCCACAGAATGTGGCTAAAGTGACATTACACAGTTTGCACGTGAGGCCTCACACGATAGGCCTTGCATTTTCCACACTTGCCCACTTGGAAGGCCGCTGCCATCTGAAGAAGCCTGGGCCAGCCTCTGCGAGGATGACAGGCCATGTGATGGAAGAGGCCCAAGCAGCAGCCAGCACCAAACATCAGGCGTATGATGAGGCCACTGTGGACCAACCGGCTATGATGGAGCTGCCAAATGACTGCAGCCATGTGACTTATTCCAGGCTGGATGAGCAGAAGACCCGCCCGGCTGAACCCAGCCCAATTTGGCCACAAACAGAATTGTGAGCAAATAAGGTGGTTGTAGTTTTGGGCCATGAAGTTTGGGGGTTGGTGGTTATGCAGTAACATGTGACTGGTACAACTCTGGGAGTGCATTGTCCAGCCATTCTCAACTACTTATCAATGGTGTTTTAGGCCATATATGCAGATGTGCCATTCTCTGTTCCTTGAAAGGCCCTTTACCCTCTTTCTGTCGGTTTTCCTGCTGAATTTGTATTCACCTTTTAGGATTCACCTTGAATGTCCCTTCCTTGAT
>NW_007786975.1:0-2570 GCF_000696425.1 Galeopterus variegatus
CTCATGAGCCTTCTACAGGTGCTATTTAGCTACCAGAGGACCCCAAGTGTATCTTACACACAAAATTTAAAAATCAAATGAAATTGAGGAGGTGTTTTGTTTTGTTTTGAATGTTTTGAATATTCTTTTTTTGAAAACTATATTTTTCCTTTATGAGCATTGAAATAGGATAGAAATGTAAAACCAGATTAGAGGCTGGTCATTCCATAGGGGTTTTATATAGGCTGTTCCTAACACAAGCCCTCAGATGTCTGCTTTTAAGTCCCAGATAGGTAATAAAAGCAGCAGCTAATGAAACATTATAAATACACAAGGAAAAATTACAAAGAAATATAAAGCATAAATGTAGAAATAATAATATTAGTGATAGTAATAATAATATAAAGACCTGTGAAGAAAACAAGAATGCATTTATTTTTTATCTAGATCAAAGAAAGTACTCCTATTAAACATCATTTTAAATATAGAGGCATTGAAGAGAAAAAAGGTAAAATTATTTCCAGGTTAAAGACATCATAAACAATGTGAAAAGATATAAAAATAGTAATTACCTGGGAAACATATTTGTAACTTATAGACAAAAGAATAATATTCCAATTTTAAAGAGCGTCTAGAATTTGAAAATGAAAGAATTAAAATCTTACTGAGTTACAGATCTGAGAAAGTAATTCAAATAATATTCATTAAAATGTAAAAGTTTCTTAAATTTGTAAAAATGTACACCTCAGTCAAAATAAGATATATGTAAATTAAAACTAAAACAAGATATCATAACCTATTACATTGGTAAAACTCCAAATTGTATTATGAATATGAGGAAAACATGCACTTATGCAAAATGTTATTCATAGTAGCATTGCTAATAACAACAAAAATTAGAAACAATTCACAAATCCATCAATAGGAACCTGAATAAATTATGAATACAACCACACAGGAGGGTACTTCAAAAAGTTCATGGAAATTTTCATATAATCTTTCAATTCTACTTTTCCATGAACTTTTTGAAGTACTCTTGTATTAGACAACCTACAGTTATAAAAAGCAGTGAGAAGATGTCTTTCAGCTGTATGGACACACAGGTAAGTGAAAAAAAGCAAGGTACAGAATAATATGTAAAGATTTTTATTTATACATATACACATTTGTTTTATTTGCAAAAATGAACACTATGTCAATATTCTCAGAAGAAGAATTTGACCATATTAAATGTCTACTCCTGATTAAAAACTCTCAGCAAACTATACATACAAAGGAACTTCATAAACCTCATAAAAGTTATCTAAAAAACTTAGTGCCAATATCACACATAATGGTAAAATACCGAATACTCTCTTCAAAAGATCAGGAACAAGGAAGTCTAATCTCCAACGTCTACTTAATATTGTAGTAGAGGCTGTAGTCAGCCCAATAAGGCAAGAAAAAAGGCATTCAAAATTGAAAGTAAGATGAAAAAGTATCTTTATTCATAAACAAGGAGATCATTTTATAGATAACGTAGAAAAGCTGATGGAATCTATAAAAGCTACTATAACTACTAAGTGAGTTTAGCAATTTTTCAGGATACAAAATCAACACAGTAAGTAAATTTTATTTTTACACTAACAATAAACATTCCTAAATTAAAATTAAAAATATCACTTACAAAAGCACCAAAAATAAGAAATACTTAAGGATAAATCAGACAAAAAATTTAAAAGTCCTATACACAGATAGATACAAATATTGCTGAGAGAATTTAAATAAGACCTAAATAAATAAACATACCATGCTCATGGTTAAGAAGACTTAATATCAATTTAACCCAAATTGCTCTATAGATTTGATACAATCCCAATAAAAATTTCAACAGGATCTTTTAAAAATAAAAATTAACAAACTGATTCTGAAGGACCTAGAACAGCCAAAGAAATATTGAAAAAGAATAAAAACATTGAAAAACTAATACTACCTGATTTCAAAACTTATAATAAAGCTAATATAATCAAGGCAGTGTGGTATAAAGACAGACGAGTAGATATATGGAACAAAATAGAGTCTGGAAAGAGATCCACACATATTTTGATAACTGATTTTCAACAAAGATATGAAGGTAAATCAGTGGAAGAAGGGAATCTTTTAGACAAATGATACTGGAAAGTAGATAGCCAATGCAAAAAAAGTTTTAAAAAAGAGAGAGAGTAAGAGAACTTCACTACACACAAAAAATAATTTAAAATGTATAATAGACAGAAATGGAGTGGAAGGCACCGGACCGGCCCAACTCTGCGAGCTCTGTGAGTCACCCCCAGCCCAGCCCCACTTGCGGGGCGAAGCCCGACTGCTCCCCGTTTGCCTGGCTCCCGCCTACCACACCAGGCCAGGCGCCCACAACAGAGCTGCCTCCATTTTCTCGGGTGGGGGTGGAGACGGACGGCTTAGAGCAGGCAGGCCAGCCATCTCTGCTTGGCACGGCTCCTAACTGAGAGGTGCCATTTGCTTACCTCGACGCGGGGCACCCCGGGGCCTATGGACCAGCCTACAATCCCACTCTCCCCGCGGATCTCTGATGGGGCTGGTAGCGTGGGGAG
>NW_007786976.1:0-2570 GCF_000696425.1 Galeopterus variegatus
GAAATCAATAACAAACGAAATTCTGGAAACTACACAAACACATGGAAATTAAACAGCATTCCGCTTAATAACATATGGGTCCAAGAAGACATGAAGCAGGAAATTTATTGAAACTAATGAAAATAATGATACATCATACCAAAACCTGTGGGATACTGCAAAAGCGGTATTAAGGGGGAAATTTATTGCATTAAATGCTCACCTCAGAAGAATGGAAAGATGGCAACTGAAAAACGTAACACTTCACCTTAAAGAACTAGAAAAACAACAATCCAAACCTAAAGTTAGCTGACGGAAAGAAATCATTAAGATCAGAGCAGAACTTAATGAAATTGAAAACCAAAAAACAATACAAAAGATCAATGAATCAAAAAGTTGTTTTTTTGAAAACATAAATAAAATTGACAAACCATTAGCATGGCTAACAAAAAAAAGAAGAGAGAAGATTCAAATAACAAAAATTAGAAATGAAAAAGGTGATATTACAACTGATTCATCTAAAATACAAGGAGTCACTCGAGACTACTAAAAACAACTATACGCCAACAAATATGTAAATCTGAAAGAAATGGATAAATTTCTGGACACACACAAGTTCCCAAAACTGAGCCATTAAGATGTAGGAAATCTGAAAAGACCAATAACCATAAAGGAGATTGAAGCTGTTATCAGAAGGCTCCCAACAAAGAAAAGCCCAGGACCAGATGGATTCACAGCAGAATTTTACCAAACATTCAAAGAGGAAATGACACCGATTCTTTACAAACTATTCCAAAAGATTGAAACAGAAGCAAAGCTTCCAAACACATTCTACGAAGCAAACATCATCCTGATACCAAAACCAGGTAAAGATATAACCAAGAAAGAAAACTACAGGCCAATATCCTTGATGAATATAGATGCAAAAATCCTCAATAAAATATTAGCAAACAGAATACAACAACACATATGCAAGATCATTCACCACGATCAAGTGGGATTCATCCCAGGGAAGCAAGGTTGATTCAACATACGCAAATCAATAAATGTGATACAACATCTTAATAAAATCAAACAAAAGGACCATATGATCATCTCTATTGACGCCGAAAAAGCATTTGATAAAATCCAACACTCATTCATGACAAAGACCCTTTATAAATTAGGTATAGACGGAAAATATCTCAACATAATTAAAGCCATATACAATAAACCCACGGCCAATATCATCCTGAATGGGGAAAAACTAAAAGCTTTTCCTTTAAAAACAGGAACCAGACAAGGATGCCCACTCTCACCACTCCTATTCAACACAGTATTGGAAGTATTAGCCAGAGCAATCAGAAAAGAGAAGGAAATAAAGGGCATCCAGATTGGAAAAGATGAAGTCAAACTGTCCCTGTTTGCAGACGATATGATCCTATATATCGAACAGCCCAAATCATCTACAAAAAAACTCTTAGAAGTGATAAATGAGTTCAGCACAGTAGCAGGATACAAAATCAACACACAAAAATCAGTAGCATTTCTATTCACCAATAGTGAACAAGCAGAAAGAGAAATCAAGAAAGCCTGCCCATTCACAATAGCCACCAAAAAAATAAAATACCTAGGAACTGAACTAACTAAGGATGTGAAAAATCTCTATAACGAGAACTACAAACCACTCCTGAGAGAAATTAGAGAGGATACAAAAAGATGGAAAGACATCCCATGCTCCTGGATTGGAAGAATCAATATAGTGAAAATGACTATACTACCCAAAGTAATATACAAATTCAATGCAATCCCCATCAAAATTCCAATGACATTTCTCTCAGAAATGGAAAGAACTATACAGTCATTTATCTGGAATAACAAAAGACCAAGAATAGCCAAAGCAACGCTGAGCAAAAAAAAATAAAGCTGGAGGTATTACTCTACCTGACTTTAAACTATACTACAAAGCCACAATAACCAAAACAGCATGGTACTGGTACAAAAACAGAGACACTGATCAATGGAATAGAACAGAACACCCAGAAATCAACCCACGCACTTACTGCCATTTGATCTTCGACAAAGGCACCAAGCCTATTCACTGGGGTAGGGACTGCCTCTTCAGCAAAGGGTGCTGGGACGCCTGGATATCCATATGCAGGACATTGAAACTAGATCCATACCTCTCACCATGTACTAAAATCAACTCAAAATGGATCAAGGATTTAAATATACACCCCGAAACAATAAAACCGAAGCCTATACAGTGGGGAAGAGACTGCCTCTTCAGCAAATGGTGCTGGGAGAACTGGATATCAATATGCAGGAGAATGAAACTAGACCCATACCTTTCACCATACATTAAAGTCAACTCAAATTGGATTTATGAATTAAATATACACCCTGAAACAATAAAACTTCTTAAAGAAAACATAGAAGAAACATTTCAGGAAGTAGGACTGGGCACAGACTTCATGAATATGACCCCAAAAGCAAGGGCAACCAAAGGAAAAATAAATAAATAGGATTTTTTCAAACTAAAAAGTTTCTTCACAGCAAAAGAAACAATTAACAGAGTTAAAAGACAGCCAACAGAGTGAGAGAAAATATTT
>NW_007786977.1:0-1396 GCF_000696425.1 Galeopterus variegatus
AAAAAAGTGAGTCCAAAATCAGTGTAGTTAGTAAAAGAAGAGCTTGAACTGAGACCCAAAACTTAAATCTTCTGAGTCTAGTTTTGTTTGTACCATACCAATGCTGTCACTTCGGACATTAGTTGACATGTTGAAATTGAATTTATTTTACTAATGTCTAAATCCTATCCCTCCTTAATGTCCATGTTCTTACACGATCACCCTTCCAAACTCTTCTTTATCAGGCGAAAATTTTTACATCCACCAGGTTTGTCGCAGACATCCTCTTTCTCTCTTCCCGCCCCACCAAATATGAGAAGTGTTCCTGTTGTGTATGACCTGCAACAGCACTGTGCTTTCCCTGCTCTAGCGGTCATCTGCTTTAGTGTTAGTGCTTAACTACTTCCCTAGGTGGGTTATACGCTCTGTGATTTCAATGAACCTGCTCACAGTGCCCAGAACAGGCTTAATAAGCATTTGGTAAGTGAACTGATTAATGGACAAAATTCTTTTCTTCATAAAATGTGGTTAAATAAGCATGAATAAATGCCCAATTTATACTAGTCTTCTTTTTTAAAAAGTGTAATTGACTAGAAAATCAATGCTTAATATAAAATGTTGATAGGTGTAGACTATAGGGACCCCATGGGCACCTGAACAGGGACACACCCTAGCAATATGGCGCCCTTCCGGGTTCTTCTCTGCAGTAAACAAGCCCGTCGGTGCCAAAACCCAAGCCCACCCGCGCCAATCCTCAGCCAGTCACAGGTCAAGGCTCACCTCCTGCCCAGCCCCGTCCAATCAGCTACTGCCCCGTCCACCCACTAACCAACCCCAGAACACAGCTCCCTATAAATGTACACGCAGTCCTTGAATAAAGCAGAACTTCTCTGGCGAACTGTCAGCTTGGGTCCTGTCGCCTTATCAGCTCGGGTCCATCTGCCCTTTCATAGACCTTACATACTACTCAAAAATTTTATCCAGTATTTAATTTAGTGACAATCCACAACTAAATAATGTAGCATTATTTTTATAACATGATTGAGACTCTGGCCATGTGAACATGGCACTAGAATTTTTTGTACGAAAAATAATGTCTGTATTTGAAAACATATTTTAATAACTTCTCAGCTTGCAAAGTGGATCTTTCAAGCTCAGGATATTTGCTGGTATCAAAACACTGAAGAAAGGAGGCAAGATGGCGACGGGTCTGGAGCGGCCGTGCCAGGAGACAGCGCAATCCTGAGAGCTGTGCGCTGTGATACCAGAGTATTAATTGCATTTCCAAGAGCAACAAAAGGTGAATAATTCTTTCAACAACGACCCTGCATTGACAAACAAGCGGCAGCAGATTCGAGGTTTTGGGGCCGACACAGAGGAGGACTCCTGAGAGCACCCAAGCCCGGCTGCGGGAACG
>NW_007786978.1:0-926 GCF_000696425.1 Galeopterus variegatus
CATCGATCTAAGTAAACTCATCTGACCAAGCTCATCGATCTAATAAACTTATCAAACCAAGCTCATCAATCTAAGTGAACTCATCAGAGCAAGCTAATCGATCTAAGTAAACTCATCAGACCAAGCACATCGATCCAAGTAAACTCATCACACCGAGCTCATCAGTCTAAGTAAACTCATCAGACCAAGCTCATTGATCTAAGTAATCATATCAGACCAAGCTCATCGACCTAAGAAAACTCATCAGACCAAGCCCATCGATCTAAGTAAACTCATCTGACCAAGCTCATCGATCTAATAAACTTATCAAACCAAGCTCATCGATCTAAGTGAACTCATCAGAGCAAGCTCATTGATCTAAGTGAACTCATCAGAGCAAGCTAATCGATCTAAGTAAACTCATGAGACCAAGCTCATCGATCTAAGTAAACTCATCAGACCGAGCTCATCGATCTTAGTAAACCCATTGGACAGAGCTAATAGAACGAAGTAAACTCATCAGACCAAGCTCATCGCTCTAAGTAAACTTATCAGACCAAGCTAATCGATGTAATAAACTCATCAGAGCAAGCTAATCCATCTAAGTAAACTCATCAGACCAACCATATCGATCTAAGCAAAATCAACACACCAAGCTCAATGATCTCAGTAAACTCATCAGACCAAGCACATCGATGTACGTAAACTTATCAGACTGACCTCATTGATCTAAGTAAATTCATCAGACTGAGCTCATCGATCTATGTAAACCCATCAGACGAAGCTCATCCATCTAAGTAAACTCATCGGACCGAGCTCATCAGTCTAAGTAAACTCATCAGACCAAGCTCATCGATCTAAGTAAACTCATCACACCAAGCTCATCGATCTTAGTAAACTCATCAGACCTAGCTCATCGATCTAAGTAAACTCATCAGAGCAAGCTA
>NW_007786978.1:974-1308 GCF_000696425.1 Galeopterus variegatus
TAAACTCATCAGAGCAAGCTTATCGATCTATTTAAACTCATCAGACCATGCTTATCGATCTAATTAATCTCACCAGACCCAGCTCCTCGATCGAAGTAAACTCATGAGACCAACCTGATCGATCTAAGTAAACTCATCAGACGAAGCCCATTGATCAAAGTAAACACATCACACCAAATCATCAATCTAAGTAACCACAACAAACCAAACTCAACCGTCTAAGTTATCTGATCATACCAAGATGATCGATCTAAATAAACTACATCAGACCAAGCTCATCGATCTAAGTTAACTCATCAGACCGAATCGCGCCAAGCCCATCGATCTAATAAAG
>NW_007786978.1:2062-2569 GCF_000696425.1 Galeopterus variegatus
ACCAAGATGATCGATCTAAATAAACTCATCAGACCAAGCTCATCGATCTAAGTATACTCTTCAAAGCAAGCTAATCGGTCTAAGTAAACGCAGAAGACCAAGCCCATCGATCTAAGTAAACTCAACACACCAAGCTAATCGTTCTAAGTATACTCATCAGACAAAGCACATCGATCTAAGTAAACTCATCAACCAAGCCCTTCGATCTAACTAAACTCATCACACCAAGGTCATCAATCTAAGTAAACTCATGAGACCAAGCTCATCGATCTAACTAAACTCATCAAAGCAAGCTAATCGATCTAAGTAAACTCATCAGACCCAGCCCATCGATCTACGTAAACTCATCACACCAAGCTCATTGATATAAGTAAACTCATCAGACCAAGCACATCGATCTAAGTAAACACTTCACACCGAGCTCATCGGTCTAAGTAAACTCATCAGACCGAGCTCATCGATCTAAGCAAACTCATCGGACCGAGCTCATCTATCAAAGCAAACTCA
>NW_007786979.1:0-2569 GCF_000696425.1 Galeopterus variegatus
AGAGGTAAGTTCTCTGAAGGAAGAGACTCTTGTCTCTCATTTACTGACAAATTTCCATCACCTAGAACATTGTTTGTGCATATAATAGATTATTGATATGTATATGCTGAATGAATGAATGAATGAATGGTAGTGTTGGCAGTACAGAGACAGACGTGCAAGCCTATTTGTAAAGACATTGTGGCATTAGCAGAAAAAAAGGAACTCTCCTGTATTGTTGGCAGCAATGTAAATTGATACAGCCATTGTGGAAAACAACATGACAACATCCTTCCTATATCTAAGATTAGGGCTCTTATTTGTTTAAATCCTTGATGACATTTCCAGTATATCAGTTCAATCAAATCAATAATCTACCTATTAAAAAACTGCTTTACTTAAGGAATCCCAGAAAGTTCATCACCCTATTGGATTTATGGTCTAGTATAAATTTTCATCTGCTTTTGTGTCAGAAGAAAAATTGGATGTCTTAACTATCACATGACAGTGGTATTAGGATCTCTGGATATAGGGCTATATTATGCATTGATAGTGAGGTGGTCCTTGTAATTTTCAGATTACTGAGAAATTTTATCAGCCTAAACTATTTACGCATTGCTTTGCTATATTCCCTGAAATTTCTACCATTAGTCATCTATTCATTTTAATTAAGAAATTATTCTTATGAATGTGTTAAGGCTATAAATGTCTTGATATAGTTAATCTATTAGACAATTTTCAAACTTACCTGTCACTCTGGGGAATGAAAGAGTGGGGCACTTCATAGGTCAATTTCGACGGGACTCAAGGCAGACAGAAGGTCTATAGCATGGAGCAGTGATTTGAGCTGACTGAGAGGAAATGAACCCAGAGAAGCCAAGAGCAGAATGCAGCTATTAGAGTAGGGTGCAAGAGATGTTTCCTGCCAGGTTCTGAGAGCCAGTTGTTAAATTTTTAGGAGTTTTTAGAGCTAGTCTTTAACCACGGCCATTATTAAAAATTAAGTAATATAATGTTTAAAAATCACATTTAAAACAAAATTAATAAACACTGAACACACATCATCTCATAATTATTTTACTGCATTTTATTAGTATCTATGCTATTTTGATTATTTACATGGAAATACAATACAATAGTGTGATTAGCTATGAAGCATCTCTCCCCAACTCCATGTTTAGTAATGTGATGTTGATAGCCTGAAACTAGCCATAACGAGAATATTTTAACCATGGAAATGCATAAGTGGTACAAATCAGGTTGCTCTTTATTTTCTCCCCACAGAAGCTGTTGTTAAGCATTTACCAGCACACCAGTAACCCTAATGGTTCCTGAAAGTTTTTAGTTTTCCGTAGGAGTAAAAATGTTTTCACCTGGCGGACGCAGAGAAAGTCAAAGCTCACAGGCTGAAGCAGTTAATTCCAACACATTCTAAAATCCCCTAACGCCAAAGGTATGAACTTTGTAGATAACAAACAGCAAGCAGTTTATAATTTTTGCTGCCCACCAAGCTCTTGCTATATTGTTAACAACTTGTCTTTAGTCTTCCACAAAAATATTGTCTCACCAGCTAAATAGAAACATCCATTTTTTTTGCCTGTGTTCCCCATATTTTCAGTAATACTTTCAAATGAGCTTTTTTATGGGCTTCACAGATGCACTTATTTGAGTTGATGTTTTCTTTAGATGGGTATTTTATCAACTGTTCATCACAGAAACATAAGTCAAAACCTTTCAGAGGCACTCACAGCTGGGTTTGAATTTTGTCTCTGTCACTAACACGATGAGTTAACCACAGATGAGTAACTTCAACTGTCTAACACTCAACTTACTCCATTTTCAGCTGGAGCTAGTACAACATACCCGGCAGTGTAAGCATAAAGATTTCATGAGATGATGTATGTAAAAGTGAAAGCACAAGAGTGCTTGGCCTATAAAATGTTTTCACAAAATGTTGATCCTTTACCCTATCCCTTTCATTCCTTATTTCTCCATTAAGGTATAGAAGCTTTTCAGAACTAGCACTATCCCAAAGGCAGGAAAACCATGAACTTCCTTAAAACAACTCATTGGAAAGGGGCATATAAATTTCAAAGTCCTGTATGCACACTCATGAGCTATAAGTTATCTTTGATTTCATAAAACCCCAGAGACAGCCTGGAGAAATATTTTGAGAGGAGAAGATACTCTGGGGTATTCTTTTTGTAGTTGAAAGAGATTTTTGAATGTGGTCTGGTCTTTCTCCAATAGCTTGAGGCTTTGGAAAGGGAGAAAGGAAGGGAAAATTGAGTTCAAGTTTCTATGACCTACTCTTCCAGAATTAGCAACTGAAATTTCAAATATTTTGAAAACTTACCTTTAAAAGATTATATCATATCAGTCAGGCAGAATGATTTCTTTTACTGTCATTATGGACTAGCCTCAGGGTTTCACTTAGGCTGGAGTCTGTCCTGAGTAATATTAGGCAAACAGAAGACTCATTTTCTTTAAGCCCAGAATTTGGATGTATTTGTCCTCTCTTCTTTCCTCTGCCCTGCCCCGAGTTATACGTTACCTTCCTAACATAAAAAATAAGAGGAATGGAGATCAC
>NW_007786980.1:0-2569 GCF_000696425.1 Galeopterus variegatus
GGGGGAAACTTTGTCACACAGCTGCTTGTCTCTTGATCTCTCTCCCTGCAAGGGCAGGCTACAAAGAGAAAGCAGTGATCCCCAGCTTCCCCTTTTCTGTGTCCCCTTTGGGCTGACTTCATGCAGGTGCTAGGGAGCGTGAGAAGGGTGTGACTGCATGGCCATTGCTCTTCAACAAACCCAGCACTAATGGATTTTAAGATGAGTTGCTGGTTGAAAGGTTTATCTGTTTATTTATGCTGGCTATAAAGATGCCTTAACCCTTAAATTAAAATACCTTCTCTTCTCTAGAGGAGCGGGACGGTCATTAGTGCCACGTGTCTTAGACTTCAGAATGGGACATCACCCAGTTAGCACCTGTGCTGAACTGCAGGATCAGGCGTTACATAACGAGTTATTTTGGAGGTTGAGGCAAGGCCAGCAAAGCTCTCAGTTTGGATTATGATTGGATTCTCAGGATGCTTGAAGCTGCCTGAGCTTTGCTACCCCCTGCCATTCCATTTCTGTGTCATTAGAAGCTGAAACCCAGAGCTAGGTGGCGGCAGGACAGTGCAACAGCTGCCTTTCCACAGCTCAGTGCCCTCTGTCTTGCTCTCAGGCTGCATTTGAAAAGTTGCCTTTTATAGTCTCTCACAATAGCCCTCCCTCAGGTTCCCCAGCCCTGCCTGGACCCTGCCAGCTGCAAGCTGCTGCCTTGGTGTCTGGGAACACTGACCCCGATTGCTGCCCAAGAAACTGTGGGCTACTCTGGAAGATGCTGCTGCTCTTGCTAACCCAGGTCCCTAAACAGTGCCTGCTCCTTCCAAACAGTGTCTGTGGCTGCCCCAGGAAGGGGTGGCCCAGGGAATGTTCTTGTCTGATGGCAGAGCTAGTTTATGGGAACCAGACAGGCTCCCTGTTTCAATGGGGGAAACTTTGTCACACAGCTGCTTGTCTCTTGATCTCTCTCCCTGCAAGGGCAGGCTATAAAGAGAAAGCAGTGATCCCCAGCCTCCCCTTGTCTGTGTCGCCTTTGGGCTGACTTCGCGCAGGTGCTAGGGAGCGTGAGAAGGGTGTGACTGCATGGCCATTGCTCTTCAACAAACCCAGCACTAATGGATTTTAAGATGAGTTGCTGGTTGAAAGGTTTATCTGTTTATTTATGCTGGCTATAAAGATGCCTTAACCCTTAAATTAAGATACCTTCTCTTCTCTAGAGGAGCGGGACGGTCATTAGTGCCACGTGTCTTAGACTTCAGAATGGGACATCACCCAGTTAGCACCTATGCTGAACTGCAGGGTCAGGCGTTACATAACGAGTTATTTTGGAGGTTGAGGCAAGGCCAGCAAAGCTCTCAGTTTGGATTATGATCGGATTCTCAGGATGCTTGAAGCTGCCTGAGCTTTGCTACCCCCTGCCATTCCATTTCTGTGTCATTAGAAGCTGAAACCCAGAGCTAGGTGGCGGCAGGACAGTGCAACAGCTGCCTTTCCACAGCTCAGTGCCCTCTGTCTTGCTCTCAGGCTGCATTTGAAAAGTTGCCTTTTATAGTCTCTCACAATAGCCCTCCCTCAGGTTCCCCAGCCCTGCCTGGACCCTGCCAGCTGCAAGCTGCTGCCTTGGTGTCTGGGAACACTGACCCCGATTGCTGCCCAAGAAACTGTGGGCTACTCTGGAAGATGCTGCTGCTCTTGCTAACCCAGGTCCCTAAACAGTGCCTGCTCCTTCCACACAGTGTCTGTGGCTGCCCCAGGAAGGGGTGGCCCAGGGAATGTGGTCTGGCCCCAAGTGGGAGGTGGCATCTGAGGGACCTGATGAAGCATGCTCCAAGAGCGTGCACGGACCCTGGCCACCTCTTTGACTGTCCCAGTGAGCACCTGGGTCCTGTCCATGCTGTAGGTAGACCTGAAGGCCAGGCTTTAGGGGAACTGCAGGTAGTAACACGCTGGGGATTCAGCACCTCGGGTGTACCTGCGAGGCCACTGGGCAGTGCTGAGGGCAGGGTGCAGCCCCTCCTCTTCTCCCTGGAATTGCAGTCATCTCTCCTTCCCACCTTCTGTGCCTTCCCACCCAGATGCCCAAGGTTCCTCGACCCCAGCCACACACCAGCAGCCCCAGGGAGCTTTTTAAACAGAGCCCGTTTTACACATCTCAGAATCAGAACCGCTAGGAGTAAGAAGAGGCAAAGATGCTTTGTAAATTCTGTTATACAGTGAGGGTTGAGAACTACTGATTTTGGAGGCTATTTCTTTCTTTTTATTGTTTGATGTGTCTGTCAGTCACACATTAAACAGATACTTTCTGAATCACGATGACGTGGTCAGACTGTGCGGGCTCTGGAAATAACAGAGTAAACAGGGCAGACGCAGGTCGTCCCATTGGGGCACAGTTAGTGCTGTGGGGGAGGACGGGGCACTCACCTGACTCTGGGGGAGGGCGGCAGGTCAGGAGGAGGTTGTTGCTGCACAGTTGGCTGTCAGTCACCAGAGACCCTCTCCAAGCAGCACTCCAGTCACGTGCACAGGAATGTGGTGCCCAGAGACAGGCCTTGGGCCCCTAATGTGGATTTCAGCCTGTAACAAACCATTC
>NW_007786981.1:0-418 GCF_000696425.1 Galeopterus variegatus
AGACAAATGGGGGAAAGACAGCAGAAGAAAAAGAAAACAAGTGTTGAGTGTGGAGTAAACAAAAGAACAGAGGATCAACATCATTTGCAATCAGGAAAATGTAAGTTAAGCCACAATGTGATATTATTTTACACCTACTTGATTGGAAAAATCTAAAAAATCTAAGAATACTAATTCCTTGAATTTAAGGAGACTAATATGTACTCCTGGTAGAAGTGTTAAGCACAATTTCTTTTGAAAACAGTTTCAACATTGTCATTCCTTTGTTCTACCAACAAGCAATACATTCCTAAGCCTATATTTGCACTCATGGGTGCAACAAGTGATGTATACATGTATGTTCACTATTTATAAAATCCATCACAACAAACTGGAAAAAAAATGGGCATGTCTAATGAAAAAAAAAAAAAAAAAAAAA